>NC_089844.1:186746189-187043689 GCF_035609145.1 Eleutherodactylus coqui | reverse complement strand
GCCGTGCGCTTGATGGGCACTCTGCATAAGTAGCCCTGGGGCTTTTCAGGAGGTCCCCGACTGCCTAGCAACCACACAGCGTCCCGCGATCTCATCGTGGGATGCTGTACGGACCCCTGAACGTTGGGTGCTGGCTGTTTCTTACAGCGGGCACCCGGCGGCAGCAGTTCCAACGAGCCACGCCGCTCGTCACAACTGTTAACACTTTAAATAAGGCTGTCAGAGCGGTATTTAAAATGTTAACAGTTCCGTCAAGCGGCGCGACTCGTTGGAACTGCTGCCGCCGGGTGCTCGCTGTAAGAACAGCCGGCACCCGACGTTGTATGGAGCGGGATCCACCCGCGATCCCGCTCCATACAACCATTTGTTCGGACTTGCGAACAGGCTCCTGGAACAGAACCTGTTCGCAAGTAGCGGACTGTGTGTGTGTGTTATAAATATATATACACATGCGCACGCACACAAATATATACACACACACACGTTTCTGCCTAGTAATAAACTCAGAAGAGCTTCATTATCGCATGATACTGGCTGTGTCGTGTGTCAGGGATTTGTGTACACAACTTCTCACATGTGATCCAGAGCAGACAGTGAAACGCTGTATGGAGTTCCTTAGAGCTCTGACAACAATGTCTTCAGTCCTGCATCAAGTTTTATGCATTACCTAGAGTACAGCAAAATGTTGGCATTACGTTTGAATCTATGCGGCTTTAGGTCCTCAAAAAAATATGGACTTTCAAAATGCTCCTTCAGCAACTGGTAATTACCATCCCGCATCTCCTCCACCTCCCACCCTCTAAAGTGCTGCATTCGTGAGGTTAGAAAGTGTCATGGGGTTGGGTAGAACTAAACCACCTAACTCTTCAGTCCTGTAAAGTGTTTCCAGCTCTGAGTATTTTTTTCCACCATATCAGGTCCCTAAATAGGCTACTAAAAACTTTATAAAAGAAAAGCTGAATTATCCATTGTGGCGATTTATGGAACAGATGCAGCAACTGCGGCATCCAGATCATGTTTGTTAGATTAAAGGGGTTGTCCCACCGTGCAAAATGGCTATATATACTTCTGTATTGCTATTACAAAGCACTTTGTAATATAATGTGTGCTTTGTAAATACGCCATACAGAAGATATATACCTACCTGATCCGGTGCCCCCCCCCCCCCTATATTTACCTGTCTGCCGCCTTGGATACGACCATTCCAGCGGTGTCTCTTCTCCCAACAGTCGCGCAGGCGCTGTAGTTCTTGCTCGCTGGTCAGGTCCTTGTGAACGCGCCTGATGCAGGCGCATGCGCAGTCTTTTCCTACTCCATGGCAACGGCTTCCCCTGGCTCTGGCAGAAGAAGAAGTAGCCTCCCCCGGCGGACCGTCCTTCTGGGTAAGTCACTGGTCTTGGGATGGGGGGTGGAGTTGGGGTGCGGGCAACGGCATATCACTGGTCTGGGTGGGGGGGGGGGGATGTTCCGGGTTGCCACTGGTCGGCAGGAGGGGGGGGGGGGAGGGTGTCTGGCTGCAACAATGGGTAACTGGTCTGGGGAAGAGGGGAAGTGCCGCGCTGTCACCGGTCTCAGGGGGGAGGTGGGGGGTGCGGGTAGGGGTTGCCGCGCTGTCACTGGTCGGAGGGGGGGGGGTTCGGGTGCTGGCATGTCCACTGACGCCCGGGGAAAGGGTGCGGGAGCCGGGCTGTCACCACTGGTAGGGGAGGGGGGGTGCGGGGTACCGGCATGTCACTTAGCGCTGGGGGGGGGTGCGGGAGACGGGCTCTCACCACTGGTGGTGGGGGTGGGGGTGCAGGTGCCGGCATGTCACTTAGCACCAGGGGAGGAGGGGTGCAGGAGCCGGGCTCTCACCACTGGTGGGGGGGTGCGGGTGCCGGCATGTCACTTAGCGCCGGTGGGGGGGGGGGCACCGTCGGGTGCCGTCACATAGACTTGTCGCGGGGGAAAGAGGAGGGTGGTGTTGTCACAGTAATTTGTCGCATGGGGTGGGAGGGGTTCTGTGACAGTAATTTGTCACACATGGTGTAATCCTTTCTGTGCAGGGAGGGCAGGGGGTGAGCTGTGTTATCTATATATAGCTGTCACTGTACTTGTGGTGGGGAGGGGTGGTGGGTGCTGTCACTGTACTTGTGGGGGGGGAGCACTGTGTGGTAGGGGACACTAGAGGGGCACTGTGTGTGAGCACTGTCGTGGTGGCACTGTAGGGGGGGGGGTCACTGGTGGGAGACAATGGGGGTGCATGTGTGTGGGGGCACTGTGGCTAAGGCACTGTAGAGGGGGGGTGTACTTTGGAGAGAGGGACACTGTGGAGGGTGCATGTGTGTGGGGGCACTTTGGGGGAACACTGGGGAGCACTTTGGAGTAGGCACTGGGAGGGAGGGGCATAGGGGGTGCATGTTTATGGGCGCACTGTGTGGCGGGGGGGCACTTTGGGGTGGGCACTGTGGAGGGACACTTTGCAGGGGCACTGTGGAGAACTTTGGAGTGGGCACTGATGGGGGGGGGGCACTCTGGATGGCGCACTGTGGGGGAAGGCACTGTTGTGGGGGGGCACTGCATGTGTGTGGGGGGGGCACTTTGGAGGGAGGGGTACTTTGGGGGGGGCACTGTGGGAGGGGCATGTGTGTGTGGCACTTTTGAAGGAGGGGCAGTGTGGGGGGGGGGCACTGTGGAAGGTACTTTGGAGGGGGCTCTGTGGTAAGGGGCATGTGTGTGGGGGACACTGGGGGGGGGCACTGTGGGGGAGGGGGGATGTGTGTGTTTTGTGTTACTTTCACTTTCAATGACAGAGATCGCAATCTCCTGCTACTGCTGTGACAGCTGTGGCAGGAGATTCCTTCATCTCCCAGACCTCTCCCCATATCACTGGACACTGTAAGAATGATGTGACAGTGCTGTCACAGTGTCCAGTGATGGGGGGACATGCTGTGGAGATGAAGGAATCTGCGGCTACAGCTGTCACAGCAGTAGCAGGAGATCGCACTGCTCTTCCTGATCTCCCATTGCTTTGAATGGGCCGGGAGGCTGCCGGCTCCATTCAAAGCAGTGAAGGAACTCCCGGAGGGGGGAGAGCTATATCGGGCTGTCACAGCCCCATATTGCTCTCCCCATGACAGCGTGCGTCTCCATAATGACCCAGTCATGTGACCAGCGTCAGCGGGAGCGCGCACGCTGAGGAGAGAGAGAGAGCAGTGCATCATGGGAACTACCCAGCAGCGCCATCTTTGAAAAATTCTTCTGGTCAGCTTTATAAAGGGAAAAAATAAAAATAAAAAGGTGAGCAAAATATCGATTTGTATGTGTAAAGCTGTAGTGTGTGATGCTTCTACTCTACAGGGCATTAATGGGGGGGGGGGAAGGTTTTGGCGGCGGGACAAGCCCTTTAACTCTATTTACCCCTGACAGGGGAAGTTAGCACTATATTTCTAGCTTCTGTTCACATTTCATCACTAATGAGTCCAGATTAAGTTTAGTAATCAGCGGGACTTGCTGTTTCGTCATTCACACTCACGAACTGGTGAAACTCTGACAGAACTCGGAAATAGCGGACATAACTCACGGACTGACAAACAAAACACGACCAAGCATACCCACATGCATAAACAGACGTAAATAGATACAATGCAAGGTATTGGTTCGTACTTTGGCCAAGATGCCCGTGAGCCCACTTCAAGGGTTCTTGTTGTCTCGCGGGTCCCTACTCTAATGCAAGAACTTCCATGTGAAACCTGCCTGCATGCAGGGTGATCGTCTCTACAGGGGACAGCCCTGTGCTGGAACCTAGAGACCTACCTAGACGACAAACGAAACACAGCAGGACTTAACACAGCTCACACCAACACTTCAGGGATTTGCATACAACACAACACACCACAGCATGCACCCTGAACAGGACTGTTCCCGCCACATGTACCAACACATAGGAACAGGACATTGATCACACTGAACAAACAGAGGAAAGCCCAGCAGCCTCTATCAGAGGGGCTGGTATATATGAGCAGCAGACCTTGGGGATTGGCTGGCTGGAAAAATACACACCCAGCCAGCTCAATTATTCCACACCTGTGGGGCTGTGATGCTAGAAACTATGTAGTACAACAGATCCCAGCAGCACACCCGAACACTTGTTCTGTATTGACAGGTAAGTCAGGCCTATGACGAGGCACTACTGTGGATTTATTCCAGTTAATTTCAGGACTGGAGTAGCCTCCGTATTTCTTAATTGTCTTAATAACCAACTTAATGACTTCCCAGCATTATCCAGAAATAGTAAAATATCATCTGCATATTGTGCAGTTTTCTCCTCATTGTTCCCCCCTGAATCCCACTATATCCGAGTGCCATCTTATTCTGCCTGCAAGGGGTTTGATTGCTATTGCGCATAGTAATGGGGGGGGGGGGGGGGGGGCAGCCCTGGTATTTAACATCCGTGTATAGAAGCTTGTAAATGAGGAGCCAAATCCCATTTTACCTCCCCCAGGAATATCCATTCTCAGCTGCATCTAATGAACAGATTATATCGGCTCCCCTGACTCATCTATTAACTGTAAATTAAGGTATAAAGCTGTGAATACTAATTGCCATAGATCTCCATGGTATGAACTCACTTTGGTCAGGATGTATGAGGGTTGGGATCACCCAAGAGAGGTGATTTGCTATCACCTTTGCTATTATTTTAATGTCCGCGTTTAGTAGGGAAATGAGCCTTTAGGAGTTGGCCAGTGGCGCATCTTTCCCCTGCTTAGGAATAATAGTAATAATGGCCTCCTCCACGGATGGGGTAATTCCCGTCTACGGTCAGCCTTACTAAATACCTCTAGTAGGCGTGGGAGAAACCTTCCCCAAATCTCTTATACAGCCATGCGGGCAAACCATCCATGCCCAGGGCTTTGTTATTCTGTAGGGAGGCCACCACCTCCTGTAACTCCTCCAGACTCACCGCAGCATCCAGAAATTCCCATGAGAGGCAGGGTACCACATGAGAGACAGGGTACCGCGTGAGAGGCTCTTGTCGTGCTTCTGGGACCTGTAGTACTATGGGTTGCCAGCAGCACACCTCCACAGGTGTGGCATGATTGAGCTGGCTGGGTGTGGTGTTCTCCAGCCAGCCAATCATCGCCGGTCTGTTGCATACAAATATCAGCCCTCTGGCTGGAGGGAGCTGGTGTTCCTCATTCCCCCCTTGTGTTTGTATTCATGCTTGCTCTGTGGGTGTGAGCTGGGATGGGTTCTGTGTGTCTGCGCTGGTTGCTAGACATGTGGTATGAACAGTCCTGTATCATTATGTATGCATTCCAAGATGTGTTGGTGTGAACTGTGTCTTGTGCTGCTTAGATTGTTTACCATCTCTGGACGAATGAGGTCCTAGGTTCTAGCGCAGGGCCGACCCTATTGGGACGATCGCCCTATTTGCAGGTAGGTTTCCAGGGGTTAGTGTTCTTGTTAGAGTAGGGACCCACGAGACAACGAGGACCCTTGAAGTGTGTTCACGGGGCTTAAGTGACTTGGCCAATCCACGAACTAATACCTTGTACATTCTTTAGCATTTCTATCTGTTCATGCTTGCAGGTTTGTTTGGTGAGTGATTTGGGCGTTTGTCAGTCTGGTCTACGGCTGCTTTCCATCCTATGTCTAATCCAACCATCCGCTGGTCGTTGGATGCCCGGTTCCTGTTTCTTTGTCCTACCCATCCATTGGTGGGCAGATGCCTGAGCATTATCCTGTCCCCTTCGTCCATGGAAGTTAGGTCCATGTTTGTCTGTTTCTGTGTGTAGCCACCTGTAAAGCAAAGCTGACTCGTCCGCCCTGACTGCCCCTGACGAAGACAGGCGAGTGTCTTGTGTTTGCTCAGTACATTTCATAGTATCTTAAATAGTGTCATTGAAAAATTCAAGTCATCCGATAAAAAACTAAGCAGCTTAATAAGGATGGAATGTGGAGGAACCCCTAGGTTGGGGATGGTCTGGACGGGACATGATGACCCCATTTAATCGCGAATGTTGGCGGCAGTGAATCATAGCTCGGTAATCTTTTTGGCAATGATTGGAAGTAGTCAGAAGGACCACTACCCTCCACTTTCTCGGCAAGACCAATCATCTGGGTGTTATTACACCTTGACCGATTTTCAAGGTCTTCGATTTTACTCAAATTGGCAATAGACTAAACGTTTCACTTCATATCCCATTTCAGATGTACTAACTGATCTTCCACTGTGGTCATTCGCTCTGTCGCTTTTTGTGTATCTTGTCTAATGGTTGTCATGTTATCCTGTAGGGAGCGGACTTGTAGTTGGAGTGTACTTAATTTACTATTACCCTTGTTCACACCCCACAAGGTCTCTATGTGGACTCTGCATTTAGTGTTGTGGATGCACTCCCTGGGGATCCATGTCCTCTGTGATCCTCTATGTTGGACTTGTCTTCTCTCCTCCATCCACCAGCGCTACCGTTAGATTTCCAGTCTTATTGGTGATGTCCTGTACATAGATATCGCTGTTCTCCCTCACAGGCGTCTGTGCTGCCAATGGAACCACCCTGGCAAACTTTGAGAGCCTTGCCCCAGGGTCTCCAGATTGACTTCCACGTGCTCGCAGTCCTTCTCTCCCTGCACACCGGCGCCATCTTTGTTCTCACCACCGCCGGCTTCTCCCAGTTGGCAGTGCTCCTTACGGTGCGTCATGCCCTTTTGTAGCGGCAGAGCAGATGCTGGAACTCCGGAGCTGTAAGCTAACCAATGTTCTGTCCCAGTAACAGGATTAATGTAAGGATATACGGCGTGATCTCGCCCAGTGCGTCCTCACATACTCCGTTAGGCTCTGCCCCCCCCCCCCCCAGTAGGCTCCTAAGCTCCCTTTAACAGTTATCTACTGTCTATGCAGTTACAAGTGATAAGTCAGAAGTCTAAATATGTATACGGCACCTGTAGGTTGCGTTTGCTCTTCCGAATATTATGCTGCAACAAGAAGTTGCTTTCCAAGGAGAACCTGCTATACTGGTCATCCAACTGCAACAGAAGACCGTGAAACAGGATGGTGGCCAGAGACACGTTAGTCGAGGCGTGCTCCCTGAAAGACAAACATGGTCACAGTCAGACATGGAGCCTCCGGACGGACGCTATATATTAAAGACAACTTCAGCTTGTGGGAAGCAAGAAAAAAAGTCTACAAATCCCCAAACTAATCTAGATCCGTTAAATGGCAGTCTTAGCAGGTGGAGTTGGGGTCCCCTTGTCACCACTTATGGCGAATGTTGCTTTCTATGAATATCGCATAATTTAACCCATTAACCACCATTCCGTATTTTTATGGCAACTTGTAAAAGGGATTTTTCTGATGCATGGCCTGTCTAAAGCAACACTTGATATAAGATAGCAGTGATGTGCACACAGGTACCCCAATGCCCATGCTGGTACTAATAGCCTTGGGCACCATGGACCGATTAGAAACCAAAAATGACAATCTCCAATTGTTTTCCCCGCTTAGATGCTGCAGTCCTAGCATCCATGTGATTCATGGAAGTTAATAGAGGCAGAGGGAAGGGGGCGCTATTTTCTAGCCCATGAGTCCTCCCACAACACGAACAGGCGGGGGCCCATGCTTTACTATGGCCACTGGGGTATGAACAAAGACCCCCCAGCTCTGCCATGAGCATCTGTTTATTAGTACCCAGGGGACAAGTCCCTACATGGCTATATTGACTGAAAAATAAAAGTTAGGACTCTTGAATTGTGACACAGGAAGAATAAGTGGTCGGTCCTGTCAGACACTGCAGTGTTAATGGGTTACCATAAGATAAAGGTGTACTCATAAGTTGTGATCATACTCAAGTTTTTGCCTTGATTTTCATTACTAAGCTCTGCCACTAGGGGTCCCCCTCCCTTCTAATTTGCTGCCCGTTGTCAAATGAAACCCGTCTGCAGTAAGAGGGACTCAAAGCTGGGGCACAACGACTGTGGGCACAGGGGTGAAAGCTCAGGTGTTGTAGAGAGCCTGGTTCTGGCGCGGGAGCAGCCGGTGGTGCAATACCCCTGCAGCGCTCTGTCTACGCTGGACTTCAGGTTACAGAAAGAGAATCTGGCTGCTGGTCGCAGAAACAAGGCCGGGCGAGGGTCTGATTATTGTACTTTTGTTTTTCTAATTGCTACATGTGGGCACAATGAGGACACTTTCTGTAGGGGGACTTAAAGGAGGCACTAACACTTTGTGGTGCACAGAAGAAGGTACGTTTACCATGTGGAGCACCAAAGGGACCCCATTATCATCTGGAACACCATGGATGGAGTGTTTGTGTAAAGTTCGGGAAAGTGGTGTGGGGATGAACTGAAAAAGCGAGGAGCCAAAAAGGGTCAAGGTGTCCCATCCAGCAGCTGAAACAAGTTGTCTTCCCCATCTGGTAGGCCGGATAGAAAAGGGAAAGTGAATCACTTCAAGCAGAAAAGTCATCACCTCCAGCTCCCTTGGTGCAAGTGGTGGCCCCGATCTTAGCATCAGTATATCTATCAGATAAGGGGTTAATTAGCCAATACTACAATATCAGAAAAGACTCCACAGACTGCGGCGACAGCCGATCAGCCGCGTCCCCGCAGCGACAGCCGATCAGCCGCGTCCCCGCAGCCGATCAGCCGCGTCCCCGCAGCCGATCAGCCGCGTCCCCGCAGCCGATCAGCCGCGTCCCCGCAGCCGATCAGCCGCGTCCCCGCAGCCGATCAGTCGCGTCCCCGCAGCGACAGCCGATCAGTCGCGTCCCCGCAGCGACAGCCGATCAGTCGCGTCCCCGCAGCGACAGCCGATCAGTCGCGTCCCCGCAGCGACAGCCGATCAGTCGCGTCCCCGCAGCGACAGCCGATCAGTCGCGTCCCCGCAGCGACAGCCTATCAGTCAGGTCTACACATCAGTTTACAAATGAAGGACATAAGACTCGTGGCCACAAACTATATGGAAGGCCGTGTCTGCAGTCCGCACAGACGAGAGATGTGCGGAAGGTACGTTCACGAAGTGGAAATGGCGCACATTTACTGCAGCGGACAACCTGCACTAAAACCCACATAATCTCTGCATCAAACACCGTGACACAATCCCCAGCATCGGTGCAGATTGTAATGTGCGAGTCACATGCATCGTAGTGCAGATTTACTGCTGCGGAGTCTGCACTATTGCCGTACCCTCAGGCTTCATGTCCACCAGTAAAATAACATTTAAAATCCGCAGCGTGATCCGCGCCCTATAGGGATGCATTGGACACCCGCAGGTATTTAAATACCTGCGGATGTCATTTTTCCCTGAGGCGCGGATTGTGTGTGCGGGAAAACACCCACAGCATGCTCCATTTTAGTGCGGGTCTCCCGCAGACTTCTATTGAAGCCTATGGAAGCCGTCCGGATCCGCGGCACACCTGCAGCTGAATTCCTGCTCTCCGGCGCGGGAGAGCAGGGGTTCAAAAACAAGAAGGAGTGCACGGTGCATGCGCGCAGCACGCTGCCGGCATGCCGAGCAAATCCGCCAGGCTGGAGAAAGAAGACCGGCCGCGACGGAGAGCAGATCCGCAGCGTCCGGACAGGTGAGTAAATCTTATTTTTAGGCCTCATGTTCGCGGGAAAGGAGGGACCCGCTGCGGGGTTCTGCATGTAGAATCCATGGCGGGCCTGATTTCCCCCGTGGACATGAGGCTTTAAAGGGTTAATCCTAAAATTGATATGGGACAGGTGTTTAAGGTCTGACTGGTGGGGATCTCCCCGCCGAGACCCTAACCGATCCTGAGAATGGGGGTCCCAAGTCCCCCTGTCCTTACTGCAGGCTTACAGCACCCCCTGCAGGGAGAAGGATCATCTAGAATGGAGCATCTAGCTGTCAAGCTTCATCCATCCTCAGTGGGACGGTAATGACTGGGGCAGGGTCACCCATCCATTCAATCTCTACCGTACTGCGGGTGACGCCTCTCCATACCAACGAACAGAAAAGTAGCTGACACTATAATGTCTGGTATATGTTAGCCCCGAATGGTGGATGGAAGACATGCCTAATGCCAGGAAGGTGCATTGTGGGCCGCGCAGGACCTCGCTCACACCGGGCGCTGCCAACTCCATATCCCGTCTTACCAATGTGGATCTGAAGCCGATATCTTTGGGGTTTGCGGTTTCACTTTTTTCATCCTCACTTTTCAAGAGCCATCTTTTTTTTTTTCGTTGACACAGTCGAATAAGGGCGTATTTTTTGTGGAAAAAGTTTTTTTTTTATAATAGTACCATTTATTGCACCAGGTCATGTACTGGACAGCTTGAAAGGTTGCTTCAGGCACAGCAGTCAGGGCACTTTTTTGTGCAAAGACTACTGGGGGGGGGGAAAAAAAAAATCACAGCAAAATTTCATTGTTATGCCCCAATTTTCTACTGGCAGCAATAGACACGAGCGCCATGTGTGACCACACCTCAGAGGAGGCAAAACTGGATGTGAGCGTCCGAAGAGCACGTATAGAGACGGATGGCGGTACAACAGCTAACAGTCCTGCAATAAGAGACTCCCCTCCACAGACCCCCACCAGCCCTCTCTAGGGCATCACATTACACTCACCAGTCTTGCCCTTCCAGCCACTGCGCCAGGTACTGACGGATCTCCATGGGGAAGCTGTCGTCATACAGCTGGTGGACTTGTTCCAGGAACTTGGTGTCAATCTGCTGCAGTTCGTACCACTGAGCCATCCTGAAGACGGAAGCACAAAACACTTATAAGACAGCAGTCTCCGGGGGACTTGTACTTCCTATTGGTGACCTTTATTGCAGCTTCTCCCCGGGTCCCACCACTGTTTCTCCTCTTCATCTTCTGGCCGGAGATTGAAAAATCCCCGCCTCCTGGATGCGCTGGCTGTGATTGGCTGACGTTTAGCCAATCACAGCCAATGCTCGATGAATGGCTGTGATTGGTTTACCAATGGACGGTGGCTGTGATCCACCACCGTCCACGACACAGGAAGAACGGCCAAGGACCCACCACCACGAAGACACAGGACCACTCACAGAGAGAACGGTCGAGGACCCACCACCACCGTCCATGACACAGGACCACCCACAGGGAGAACAGCTGAGGACCCACCGTCCACAACACAGGACCACAGAGAGAACGGCCTAGGACCCACTACCACCACAAAGGACCACCCACAGGGAGAACGGCGAAGGATCCACCACCACCACCACCACCACCACAAAGGACCACCGACAGGGAGAATGGCCGAGGACCTACCACCACCACAAAGGACCACCCACAGGGAGAACGGCCGAGGACCTACCACCACCACCACAAAGGACCACCCACAGGGAGAACGGCCGAGGACCTACCACCACCACAAAGGACCACCCACAGGGAGAACGGCCGAGGACCTACCACCACCACCACAAAGGACCACCCACAGGGAGAACGGCCGAGGACCTACCACCACCACCACAAAGGACCACCGACAGGGAGAACAGCCGAGGACCTACCACCACCACCGCAAAGGACCACCCACTGGGAGAACAGCCGAGGACCTACCACCACCACCACAAAGGACCACCCACAGGGAGAAAGGCCGAGGACCTACCACCACCACCACAAAGGACCACCCACAGGGAGAACGGCCGAGGACCCAACACCACCACAAAGGATCACCCACAGAGAGGACGGCCGAGGACCCAGCACCACCGTCCACAACACAGGAAGAATGCCCGAGGATCCACTACCACCACCCACGACACAGGTCCACCCACAGGGAGAACGGCCGAGGACCCACTACAAAGGACCACCCACAGGGAGAACGGCCGAGGAGCCACGACCACTACAAAGGATCACGCACAGAGAGGACGGCTGAGGACCCACCACCACCACCACCACAAAGGACCACCCACAGGGAGAACAGCCGAGGACCCACCACCACCACAAAGGACCACCCACAGGGAGAACGGCTGAGGACCCACCACCACCACCACAAAGGACCACGCACAGGGAGAACGGCCAAAGACCCACCACCACCACAAAGGACCACCCACAGGGAGAACGGCCAAAGACCCACCACCACCACCACAAAGGACCACCCACAGGGAGAACAGCTGAGGACCCACCACCACCGTCCACGACACAGGAAAAATGCCCGAGGATCCACCACCACCACGACACAGGTTCACCCACAGGGAGAATGGCCGAGGACCCACCACCACCACAAAGGACCACCCACAGGGAGAACGGCCGGGGACCCACCACGATCACAAAGGACCACCCACAGGGAGAATTGCCGAGGACCCACCACCACCACCACAAAAGACCACCCACAGGGAGAACGGCAGAGGACCCACCACCACCACAAAGAACCACCCACAGGGAGAACGGCTGAGGTCCCACCACCACCGTCCACGACACAGGAAGAACACCCGAGGATCCACCACCGTCCACAACACAGGTCCACCCACCGGGAAAACGGCCGAGGACCCACCACCACCACAAAGGACCACCCACAGGGAGAATGGCTAAGGACCCACCACCACAAAGGAACACCCACAGAAAGAATGGCCTAGGGCGCACCATCACCACAAAAGACCACCCACAGGCAGAACGGCAGAGGACCCACCCCCACAAAGGACCGCCCGAGGACCCACTACCACCACCACAAAGGACCGCCCACAGAGAGACCGGCTGAGGACCCACCACCACCACAAAGGACCACCCATAGGGAGAACGGCCGAGGATCCACCACCATCACAAAGGACCACCCACAGGGAGAACCGCTGAGGACCCACCACCACCACAAAGGACCACCCACAGGGAGAACAGCCGAGGACCCACCACCACCACTGTCTACGACACAGGTTCACCCACAGGGAGAACGGCCGAGGACCCACCACCACCACAAAGGACCACCCACAGGGAGAACGGCCGAGGACCCACCACCACCACCACAAAAGACCACCCACAGGGAGAACAGCCGAGGACCCACCACCACCACAAAGAACCACCAACAGGGAGAACGGCTGAGGACCCACCACCACTGTCCACGACACAGGAAGAACACCCGAGGATCCACCACCGTCCACGACATAGGTCCACCCACAGGGAAAACGGCCGAGGACCCACCACCACCACAAAGGACCACCCACAGGGAGAACGGCTGAGGACCCACCACCACCACCACAAAGGACCACCCACAGGGAGAACGGCCAAAGACCCACCACCACCACAAAGGACCACCCACAGGGAGAACGGCCAAAGACCCACCACCACCACCACAAAGGACCACCCACAGGGAGAACAGCTGAGGACCCACCACCACCGTCCACGACACAGGAAAAATGCCCGAGGAACCACCACGACACAGGTTCACCCACAGGGAGAACGGCCGAGGACCCACCACCACCACAAAGGACCACCCACAGGGAGAACGGCCGGGGACCCACCACGATCACAAAGGACCACCCACAGGGAGAATTGCCGAGGACCCACCACCACCACCACAAAAGACCACCCACAGGGAGAACGGCAGAGGACCCACCACCACCACAAAGAACCACCCACAGGGAGAACGGCTGAGGTCCCACCACCACCGTCCACGACACAGGAAGAACACCCGAGGATCCACCACCGTCCACAACACAGGTCCACCGACAGGGAAAACGGCCGAGGACCCACCACCACCACAAAGGACCACCCACAGGGAGAATGGCTAAGGACCCACCACCACAAAGGAACACCCACAGAAAGAATGGCCTAGGGCGCACCACCACCACAAAACACCACCCACAGGCAGAACGGCAGAGGACCCACCCCCACAAAGGACCGCCCGAGGACCCACTACCACCACCACAAAGGACCGCCCACAGAGAGACCGGCTGAGGACCCACCACCACCACAAAGGACCACCCATAGGGAGAACGGCCGAGGATCCACCACCATCACAAAGGACCACCCACAGGGAGAACCGCTGAGGACCCACCACCACCACAAAGGACCACCCACAGGGAGAACAGCCGAGGACCCACCACCACCACCGTCTACGACACAGGTTCACCCACAGGGAGAACGGCCGAGGACCCACCACCACCACAAAGGACCACCCACAGGGAGAACGGCCGAGGACCCACCACCAACACCACAAAAGACCACCCACAGGGAGAACAGCCGAGGACCCACCACCACCACAAAGAACCACCAACAGGGAGAACGGCTGAGGACCCACCACCACTGTCCACGACACAGGAAGAACACCCGAGGATCCACCACCGTCCACGACATAGGTCCACCCACAGGGAAAACGGCCGAGGACCCACCACCACCACAAAGGACCACCCACAGGGAGAACGGCTGAGGACCCACTACCATCACAAAGGACCACCCACAGGGAGAACGGCTGAGGACCCACCACCACCACAAAAGACCACCCACAGGGAGAAGGGCAGAGGACCCACCCCCACAAAGGACCGCCCACAGGGAGAACGGCCGAGGACCCACCACCACAAAGGACCGCCCACAGGGAGAACGGCCGAGGATCCACCACCATCACAAAGGACCACCCACAGGGAGAACCGCTGAGGACCCACCACCACCACAACTAGCACAAATGACCACCCATAGGGAGAACAGCCGAGGACCCACCACCACCACTGTCTACGACACAGGACCACCCACAGGGAGAACGGCCGAGGACCCACTACCACAAAGGACCACCCACAGGGAGAACAGCCAAGGACCCACTACCACCACTGTCTACGACACAGGACCACCCACAGGGAGACCGGCCGAGGACCCACTACCACAAAGGACCACCCACAGGGAGAACGTTCGAGGACCCACCACCACCACAAAGAACCACTCACAGGGAGAACGGACGAGGACCCACCACCACCCCAAAGAACCACCCACAGGGAGAACGGACGAGGACCCACCACCACCCCAAAGAACCACCCACAGGGAGAACGGACGAGGACCCACCACCACCCCAAAGAACCACCCACAGGGAGAACGGCCGAGGACCCACCACCACCCCAAAGAACCACCCACAGGGAGAACGGCCGAGGACCCACCACCACCCCAAAGAACCACCCACAGGGAGAACGGCCGAGGACCCACCACCACCCCAAAGAACCACCCACAGGGAGAACGGCCGAGAACCCACCACCACCACAAAGAACCACCCACAGGGAGAACGGCCGAGGACCCACCACCACCACAAAGAACCACCCACAGGGAGAACGGCTGAGGACCCACCACCACCGTCCACAACACAGAAAGAACACCCGAGGATCCACCACCGTCCACGACACAGGTCCACCCACAGGGAGAACGGCCGAGGACCCACCACCACCACAAAGGGCCACCCACAGGGAGAACGGCCGAGGACCCACCACCACCACAAAGGGCCACCCACAGGGAGAACGGCCGGGGACCCACCACCACCACAAAGGGCCACCCACAGGGAGAACAGCCGAGTACCCACCACCACCACAAACAACCACCCACAGGGAGAACGGCCGAGGACCCACCACCACCACAAAGAACCACCCACAGGGAGAACGGCTGAGGACCCACCACCACCGTCCACAACACAGAAAGAACACCCGAGGATCCACCACCGTCCACGACACAGGTCCACCCACAGGGAGAACGGCCGAGGACCCACCACCACCACAAAGGGCCACCCACAGGGAGAACGGCCGAGGACCCACCACCACCACCACAAAGGGCCACCCACAAGGAGAACGGCCGAGGACCCACCACCACCACAAAGGGCCACCCACAGGGAGAACGGCCGAGGACCCACCACCACCACAAAGGGCCACCCACAGGGAGAACGGCCGAGGACCCACCACCACCACAAAGGGCCACCCACAGGGAGAACGGCCGAGGACCCAGCACCACCACAAAGAACCACCCACAGGGAGAACGGCCGAGGACCCACCACCACCCCAAAGAACCACCCACAGGGAGAACGGCCGAGAACCCACCACCACCACAAAGAACCACCCACAGGGAGAACGGCCGAGGACCCACCACCACCACAAAGAACCACCCACAGGGAGAACGGCTGAGGACCCACCACCACCGTCCACAACACAGAAAGAACACCCGAGGATCCACCACCGTCCACGACACAGGTCCACCCACAGGGAGAACGGCCGAGGACCCACCACCACCACAAAGGGCCACCCACAGGGAGAACGGCCGAGGACCCACCACCACCACAAAGGGCCACCCACAGGGAGAACGGCCGGGGACCCACCACCACCACAAAGGGCCACCCACAGGGAGAACAGCCGAGTACCCACCACCACCACAAACAACCACCCACAGGGAGAACGGCCGAGGACCCACCACCACCACAAAGAACCACCCACAGGGAGAACGGCTGAGGACCCACCACCACCACAAAGAACCACCCACAGGGAGAACGGCTGAGGACCCACCACCACCGTCCACAACACAGAAAGAACACCCGAGGATCCACCACCGTCCACGACACAGGTCCACCCACAGGGAGAACGGCCGAGGACCCACCACCACCACAAAGGGCCACCCACAGGGAGAACGGCCGAGGACCCACCACCACCACCACAAAGGGCCACCCACAAGGAGAACGGCCGAGGACCCACCACCACCACAAAGGGCCACCCACAGGGAGAACGGCCGAGGACCCACCACCACCACAAAGGGCCACCCACAGGGAGAACGGCCGAGGACCCAGCACCACCACAAAGAACCACCCACAGGGAGAACGGCCGAGGACCCACCACCACCACAAAGAACCACCCACAGGGAGAACGGCCGAGGACCCACCACCACCACAAAGAACCACCCACAGGGAGAACGGCCAGGGACCGACCACCATCACAAAGAACCACCCACAGGGAGAACGGCCGATGACCCACCACCACCACAAAGGGCCACCCACAGGGAGAACGGCCAGGGACCGACCACCACCACAAAGGACCACCCACAGGGAGAACGGCCAGGGACCCACCACCACCACAAAGGACCACCCACAGGGAGAACGGCCAGGGACCCACCACCACCACAAAGGACCACCCACAGGGAGAACGGCCAGGGACCCACCACCACCACAAAGGACCACCCACAGGGAGAACGGCCAGGGACCCACCACCACCACAAAGGACCACCCACAGGGAGAACAGCCGAGGACCCACCACCACTGTCCAAGACACAGGACCACCCACAGAGAAAACCGCCGAGGACCCACCGTGACACATGACCCCCACCCACATTACAGTACTGACGCCCCGTCCACGACACACGAAACACACCGCCTCCCGCTGCACGGAGCCACAGCCCCGCCGCCTAGAAGTGAGAGAACTGGGTGGTAACAGCTCCGGGCCGCCGCGCACCTACCTGCTGACTGCCGCTGACCTCCGGGCCGCCGCGCGCCTACCTGCTGACTGCCGCTGAGCTCCGGGCCGCCGCGCGCCTACCTGCTGACTGCCGCTGAGCTCCGGGCCGCCGCGCGCCTACCTGCTGACTGCCGCTGAGCTCCGGGCCGCCGCGCGCCTACCTGCTGACTGCCGCTGAGCTCCGCTGACGGTCGGTAAGTTTCGTTCTGTACAGAAAGTGGAGTCTACTTACCGGAATAGAAACCGAAAGTGATCGCTGACGGACGGGCGGGAGAGCCAATCAGACGGAGGCCGCCCTCCCCGAGCAGCCAATCACCGCACAGCAGCCTCCGGCCCTCCGCTGCTGACGGGCAGGGTGGGGCCGGTGATATAAAGTCATGACGGGCGGCGGGGGGCCGGTACCGTGCTGTGGGGTCCAGACACGGCAGCGGGGGACCGGTGCCGTACTGTGGGGGCAACGAAGAGGCTGTGCTGTACTGTGGGGCCCGGACACGCTGAGGGCGGCGGGGGACGCATATTTAGGATTGGTGCCGAAGAGCCAATCAGGTGGCTGTAATCAGCAGCCCTGCTGAGCTACGGCTGAAATCCTAAATATGCGCGGGGGACCGGTGTTGCACTGTAGGGGCCACGTGGGGGGCTGTCCGGTGGGGGCTGGACACGGCAAGGGCGGCTGGGGGCCGGTGCTGTATTGTAAGGGCCAGACGTAGTGAGGGCGGCGGGGGCCGGTGCTGTGGGTGCCGGACACGGTAAGGGTGGCTGGGGACCAGTGCTGTGCTGTGGGGGCCGGACCCAGTGAGGGTTGCTGTAACAGCTGCTGTACTGTGGGGGGCGGAAACATTGAGGGTGGCGGGGGACCTATTTTACTGTGAGGACCGGACGCAGTAAGCACGGCGGGGGCTGGTGCTGTACTGTGAGGACCAGACGTGGTGAGGGCGGCGTCTGTCGGTGCTGTGGGGGCCGAACACGGTAAGGGATCGGTGCTGTACTGTGGGGGGGGGGGGGGGCCGACACCACGGCGAATATGGCTGGAGGCCGATGCTGTACTGTGAGGGCCGGACGCGGTGAGGGCGGCGGGGGCCGGTGCTGTACTGTGAGGGCCGGACGCGGTGAGGGCGGCGGGGGCCGGTGCTGTACTGTGGGTGCCGGACGCGGTGAGGGCGGCGGGGGCCGGTGCTGTACTGTGGGTGCCGGACGCGGTGAGGGCGGCGGGGGCCGGTGCTGTACTGTGAGGGCCGGACGCGGTGAGGGCGGCGGGGGCCGTTGCTGTACTGTGGGTGTCGGACGCGGTGAGGGCGGCGGGGGCCGGTGCTGTACTGTGGGTGCCGGACGCGGTGAGGGCGGCGGGGGCCGGTGCTGTACTGTGGGTGCCGGACGCGGTGAGGGCGGCGGGGGCCGCTGCTGTACTGTGGGTGCCGGACGCGGTGAGGGCGGCGGGGGCCGGTGCTGTACTGTGGGTGCCGGACGCGGTGAGGGCGGCGGGGGCCGGTGCTGTACTGTGGGTGCCGGACGCGGTGAGGGCGGCGGGGGCCGCTGCTGTACTGTGAGGGCCGGACGCGGTGAGGGGCCGGTGCTGTACTGTGTGGGCCGGACGCGGTGAGGGCGGCGGGGGCCGGTGCTGTACTGTGGGTGCCGGACGCGGTGAGGGCGGCGGGGGCCGGTGCTGTACTGTGGGTGCCGGACGCGGTGAGGGCGGCGGGGGCCGCTGCTTTACTGTGGGTGCCGGACGCGGTGAGGGCGGCGGGGGCCGCTGCTGTACTGTGGGTGCCGGACGCGGTGAGGGCGGCGGGGGCCGCTGCTGTACTGTGGGGGCCGGACGCGGTGAGGGCGGCGGGGGCCGGTGCTGTACTGTGAGGGCCGGACGCGGTGAGGGCGGCGGGGGCCGATGCTGTACTGTGAGGGCCGGACGCGGTGAGGGGCCGGTGCTGTACTGTGAGGGCCGGACGCGGTGAGGGCGGCGGGGGCCGGTGCTGTACTGTGGGTGCCGGATGCGGTGAGGGCGGCGGGGGCCGGTGCTGTACTGTGGGTGCCGGATGCGGTGAGGGCGGCGGGGGCCGGTGCTGTACTGTGGCTGCCGGACGCGGTGAGGGCGGCGGGGGCCGGTGCTGTACTGTGGGTGCCGGACGCGGTGAGGGCGGCGGGGGCCGCTGCTGTACTGTGAGGGCCGGACGCGGTGAGGGGCCGGTGCTGTACTGTGAGGGCCGGACGCGGTGAGGGCGGCGGGGGCCGGTGCTGTACTGTGGGTGCCGGACGCGGTGAGGGCGGCGGGGGCCGGTGCTGTACTGTGGGTGCCGGACGCGGTGAGGGCGGCGGGGGCCGCTGCTTTACTGTGGGTGCCGGACGCGGTGAGGGCGGCGGGGGCCGCTGCTTTACTGTGGGTGCCGGACGCGGCGGGGGCCGGTGCTGTACTGTGGGGGCCGGAAGCGGTGAGGGCGGCGGGGGCCGGTGCTGTACTGTGGGGGCCGGACGCGGTGAGGGCGGCGGGGGCCGGTGCTGTACTGTGGGTGCCGGACGCGGTGAGGGCGGCGGGGGCCATTGCTGTACTGTGAGGGCCGGACGCGGTGAGGGCGGCGGGGGCCGGTGCTGTACTGTGGGTGCCGGACGCGGTGAGGGCGGCGGGGGCCGGTGCTGTACTGTGAGTGCCGGACGCGGTGAGGGCCGGTGCTGTACTGTGGGTGCCGGACGCGGTGAGGGCGGCGGGGGCCGGTGCTGTACTGTGGGTGCCGGACGCGGTGAGGGCGGCGGGGGCCGGTGCTGTACTGTGGGTGCCGGACGCGGTGAGGGCGGCGGGGGCCGGTGCTGTACTGTGAGGGCCGGACGCGGTGAGGGCGGCGGGGGCCGATGCTGTACTGTGAGGGCCGGACGCGGTGAGGGGCCGGTGCTGTACTGTGAGGGCCGGACGCGGTGAGGGCGGCGGGGGCCGGTGCTGTACTGTGAGGGCCGGACGCGGTGAGGGCGGCGGGGGCCGGTGCTGTACTGTGAGGGCCGGACGCGGTGAGGGCGGCGGGGGCCGGTGCTGTACTGTGGGTGCCGGACGCGGTGAGGGCGGCGGGGGCCGGTGCTGTACTGTGAGGGCCGGACGCGGTGAGGGTGGCGGGGGCCGGTGCTGTACTGTGAGGGCCGGACGCGGTGAGGGCGGCGGGGGCCGCTGCTGTACTGTGGGGGCCGGACGCGGTGAGGGCGGCGGGGGCCGGTGCTGTACTGTGAGGGCCGGACGCGGTGAGGGCGGCGGGGGCCGCTGCTGTACTGCGGGTGCCGGACGCGGTGAGGGCGGCGGGGGCCGCTGCTGTACTGCGGGTGCCGGACGCGGTGAGGGCGGCGGGGGCCGCTGCTGTACTGCGGGTGCCGGACGCGGTGAGGGCGGCGGGGGCCGCTGCTGTACTGTGGGGGCCGGACGCGGTGAGGGCGGCGGGGGCCGGTGCTGTACTGTGAGGGCCGGACGCGGTGAGGGCGGCGGGGGCCGCTGCTGTACTGTGGGTGCCGGACGCGGTGAGGGCGGCGGGGGCCGCTGCTGTACTGTGGGTGCCGGACGCGGTGAGGGCGGCGGGGGCCGGTGCTGTACTGTGGGTGCCGGACGCGGTGAGGGCGGCGGGGGCCGGTGCTGTACTGTGGGTGCCGGTCGCGGTGAGGGCGGCGGGGGCCGGTGCTGTACTGTGGGTGCCGGACGCGGTGAGGGCGGCGGGGCCTGGTGCTGTACTGTGGGTGCCGGACGCGGTGAGGGCGGCGGGGGCCGGTGCTGTACTGTGGGTGCCGGACGCGGTGAGGGCGACGGGGGCCGGTGCTGTACTGTGAGGGCCGGACGCGGTGAGGGCGGCGGGGGCCGGTGCTGTACTGTGAGGGCCGGACGCGGTGAGGGCGGCGGGGGCCGGTGCTGTACTGTGGGTGCCGGACGCGGTGAGGGCGGCGGGGGCCGGTGCTGTACTGTGAGGGCCGGACGCGGTGAGGGCGGCGGGGGCCGGTGCTGTACTGTGAGGGCCGGACGCGGTGAGGGCGGCGGGGGCCGGTGCTGTACTGTGAGGGCCGGACGCGGTGAGGGCGGCGGGGGCCGGTGCTGTACTGTGAGGGCCGGACGCGGTGAGGGCGGCGGGGGCCGGTGCTGTACTGTGAGGGCCGGACGCGGTGAGGGCGGCGGGGGGCGGTGCTGTACTGTGAGGGCCGGACGCGGCGAGGTCGGGGCGGGGGCCGGTGCTGTACTGTGAGGGCCGGACGCGGCGAGGGCGGCGGGGGCCGGTGCTGTACTGTGAGGGCCGGACGCGGTGAGGGCGGCGGTGGCCGGTGCTGTACTGTGGGTGCCAGACGCGGCGGAGGCCGGTGCTGTACTGTGGGTGCCGGACGCGGTGAGGGCGGCGGGGGCCGGTGCTGTACTGCGGGTGCCGGACGCGGTGAGGGCGGCGGGGGCCGGTGCTGTACTGCGGGTGCCGGACGCGGTGAGGGCGGCGGGGGCCGGTGCTGTACTGCGGGTGCCGGACGCGGCGGGGGCCGGTGCTGTACTGCGGATGCCGAACGCGGTGAGGGCGGCGGGGGCCGGTGCTGTACTGCGGATGCCGAACGCGGTGAGGGCGGCGGGGGCCGGTGCTGTACTGCGGGTGCCGGACGCGGTGAGGGCGGCGGGGGCCGGTGCTGTACTGCGGGTGCCGGACGCGGTGAGGGCGGCGGGGGCCGGTGCTGTACTGCGGGTGCCGGACGCGGTGAGGGCGGCGGGGGCCGGTGCTGTACTGCGGGTGCCGGACGTGGTGAGGGCGGCAAGGGCCGGTGCTGTACTGTGGGTGCCGGACGCGGTGAGGGCGGCGGGGGCCGCTGCTGTACTGTGGGTGCCGGACGCGGTGAGGGCGGCGGGGGCTGCTGCTGTACTGTGGGTGCCGGACGCGGTGAGGGCGGCGGGGGCCGCTGCTGTACTGTGGGTGCCGGACGCGGTGAGGGCGGCGGGGGCCGCTGCTGTACTGTGGGTGCCGGACGCGGTGAGGGCGGCGGGGGCCGCTGCTGTACTGTGGGTGCCGGACGCGGTGAGGGCGGCGGGGGCCGCTTCTGTACTGTGGGTGCCGGACGCGGTGAGGGCGGCGGGGGCCGCTTCTGTACTGTGGATGCCGGACGCGGTGAGGGCGGCGGGGGCCGCTGCTGTACTGTGGGGGCCGGACGCGGTGAGGGCGGCTTGGGCCGGTGCTGTACTGTGGGTGCCGGACGCGGTGAGGGCGGCGGGGGCCGGTGCTGTACTGTGGGTGCCGGACGCGGTGAGGGCGGCGGGGGCCGGTGCTGTACTGTGGGTGCCGGACGCGGTGAGGGCGGCGGGGGCCGGTGCTGTACTGTGGGTGCCGGAAGCTGTGAGGGCGGCGGGGGCCGGTGCTGTACTGTGGGTGCCGGACGCGGTGAGGGCGGTGGGGGCCGGTGCTGTACTGTGGGTGCCGGACGCGGTGAGGGCGGCGGGGGCCGGTGCTGTACTGTGGGTGCCGGAAGCTGTGAGGGCGGCGGGGGCCGCTGCTGTACTGTGGGTGCCGGACGCGGTGAGGGCGGCGGGGGCCGATGCTGTACTGTGGGTGCCGGACGCAGTGAGGGCGGCGGGGGCCGGTGCTGTACTGCGGGTGCCGGACGCGGTGAGGGCGGCGGGGGCCGGTGCTGTACTGCGAGGGCCGGACGCAGTGAGGGCGGCGGGGGCCGGTGCTGTACTGCGAGGGCCGGACGCGGTGAGGGGCCGGTGCTGTACTGTGAGGGCCGGACGCGGTGAGGGCGGCGGGGGCCGGTGCTGTACTGTGGGTGCCGGACGCGGTGAGGGCGGCGGGGGCCGGTGCTTTACTGTGGGTGCCGGACGCGGTGAGGGCGGCGGGGGCCGGTGCTGTACTGTGAGGGCCGGACGCGGTGAGGGCGGCGGGGGTCGGTGCTGTACTGTGAGGGCCGGACGCGGTGAGGGCGGCGGGGGCCGGTGCTGTACTGTGAGGGCCGGACGCGGTGAGGGCGGCGGGGGTCGGTGCTGTACTGTGAGGGCCGGACGCGGTGAGGGCGGCGGGGGCCGGTGCTGTACTGTGAGGGCCGGACGCGGTGAGGGCGGCGGGGGCCGGAGCTGTACTGTGAGGGCCGGACGCGGTGAGGGCGGCGGGGGCCGGTGCTGTACTGTGAGGGTCGGACGTGGTGAGGGCGGCGGGGGCCGGTGCTGTAATGTGGGTGCCGGCCGCGGCGGGGGCCGGTGCTGTACTGTGGGTGCCGGACGCGGTGAGGGCGGCGGGGGCCGGTGCTGTACTGTGGGTGCCGGACGCGGTGAGGGCGGCGGGGGCCGGTGCTGTACTGTGGGTCCCGGACGCGGTGAGGGCGGCGGGGGCCGGTGCTGTACTGTGGGTGCCGGACGCGGTGAGGGCGGCGGGGGCCGGTGCTGTACTGTGGGTGCCGGACGCGGTGAGGGCGGCGGGGGCCGGTGCTGTACTGTGGGTGCCGGACGCGGTGAGGGCGGCGGGGGCCGGTGCTGTACTGTGAGGGCCGGACGCGGTGAGGGCGGCGGGGGCCGGTGCTGTACTGTGGGTGCCGGACGCGGTGAGGGCGGCGGGGGCCATTGCTGTACTGTGAGGGCCGGACGCGGTGAGGGCGGCGGGGGCCGGTGCTGTACTGTGGGTGCCGGACGCGGTGAGGGCGGCGGGGGCCGGTGCTGTACTGTGGGTGCCTGACGCGGTGAGGGCGGCGGGGGCCGGTGCTGTACTGTGGGTGCCTGACGCGGTGAGGGCGGCGGGGGCCGGTGCTGTACTGTGGGTGCCGGACGCGGTGAGGGCGGCGGGGGTCGGTGCTGTACTGTGGGTGCCGGACGCGGTGAGGGCGGCGGGGGCCGGTGCTGTACTGGGGGGGGGGGGGGCGGACACCACGGCGAGTGTGGCTGGAGGCCGATGCTGTACTGTGAGGGCCGGACGCAGTGAGGGCATCGGGGGCTGGTGCTGTACTGTGTGGGCTGATTGCGGTGAGGGCCGGTGCCGTACTGTTGGGGCCGGATGTGGTGAGAGCAGCAGGGACTAGTGCTGTACCGTAAGGGCGGCGGAGGACTGGTGCTGTACTGTGACGGCCGGACGTGCTGAGGGTGGCAGGGGACCTGTGTTGTACTTTAAGGGCCAGACGTGGTGAGGGTGGCGGGGGCTGGTGCTGTACTGTGGGGGCCGGACACGGTAAGGGTGGCTTGGGACCGCTGCTGTATTGTGGGGGACGGACACAACGGAGAGGTTGGCTGGGGGCCGGTGCTGTATTGTGGGGGGCTGGCCACAGTGAGGGCGGCCGGGGACCGGTGCTCGGTGCTGTACTGTGGGGGACGGACACTACGGTGAGGGTGGCTGGGGGCCAGTGCTTTATAGTGGGGGCCGGACATGGTGAGGGCGTGTGGGGCCGGGTGCTGTACTGTGGGGGACGGACACGGTGAGGGCGACTGGGGCCCGTTGCTGTACTGTGGGGGCCGGACACAGTGAGGGCGGCGGGGCACGGTGCTGTACTGTGGGGGCCGGACACGGTGAGGGCGGCTGGGGCACGGTGCTGTATTGTGGGGGCCGGACACTGTGAGGGCGGCTGGGGCACGGTGCTGTATTGTGGGGGCCGGACACAGTAAGGGTGGCTGGGGGCCGATGCTGTACTGTGAGGGCTGGATGCGGTGAGGGCGGCGGGGGCCGGTGCTGTACTGTGGGTGCCGGACGCGGTGAGGGCGGCGGGGGCCGGTGCTGTACTGTGGGTGCCGGACGCGGTGAGGGCGGCGGGGGCCGGTGCTGTACTGTGGGTGCCGGACGCGGTGAGGGCGGCGGGGGCCGGCGCTGTACTGCGGGTGCCGGACGCGGTGAGGGCGGCGGGGGCCGGTGCTGTACTGCGAGGGCCGGACACGTTGAGGGCGGCGGGGGCCGGTGCTGTACTGTGAGGGCCGGACGCGGTGAGGGCAGCGGGGGCCGGTGCTGTACTGTGAGGGCCGGACGCGGTGAGGGGCCGGTGCTGTACTGTGAGGGCCGGACGCGGTGAGGGCGGCGGGGGCCGGTGCTGTACTGTGGGTGCCGGACGCGGTGAGGGCGGCGGGGGCCGGTGCTGTACTGTGGGTGCCGGACGCGGTGAGGGCGGCGGGGGCCGGTGCTGTACTGTGGGTGCCGGACGCGGTGAGGGCGGCGGGGGCCGGTGCTGTACTGTGGGTGGCGGACGCGGTGAGGGCGGCGGGGGCCGGTGCTGTACTGTGAGGGCCGGACGCGGTGAGGGCAGCGGGGGCCGGTGCTGTACTGTGAGGGCCGGACGCGGTGAGGGGCCGGTGCTGTACTGTGAGGGCCGGACGCGGTGAGGGCGGCGGGGGCCGGTGCTGTACTGTGGGTGCCGGACGCGGTGAGGGCGGCGGGGGCCGGTGCTGTACTGTGGGTGGCGGACGCGGTGAGGGCGGCGGGGGCCGGTGCTGTACTGTGAGGGCCGGACGCGGTGAGGGCAGCGGGGGCCGGTGCTGTACTGTGAGGGCCGGACGCGGTGAGGGGCCGGCGCTGTACTGTGAGGGCCGGACGCGGTGAGGGCGGCGGGGGCCGGTGCTGTACTGTGGGTGCCGGACGCGGTGAGGGCGGCGGGGGCCGGTGCTGTACTGTGGGTGCCGGACGCGGTGAGGGCGGCGGGGGCCGGTGCTGTACTGTGGGTGCCTGACGCGGTGAGGGCGGCGGGGGCCGGTGCTGTACTGTGGGTGCCGGACGCGGTGAGGGCGGCGGGGGCCGGTGCTGTACTGTGGGTGCCGGACGCGGTGAGGGCGGCGGGGGCCGGTGCTGTACTGTGAGGGCCGGACGCGGTGAGGGCGGCGGGGGCCGGTGCTGTACTGTGAGGGCCGGACGCGGTGAGGGCGGCGGGGGCCGATGCTGTACTGTGGGTGCCAGACGCGGCGGGGGCCGGTGCTGTACTGTGGGTGCCGGACGCGGTGAGGGCGGCGGGGGCCGGTGCTGTACTGTGGGTGCCGGACGCGGTGAGGGCGGCGGGGGCCGGTGCTGTACTGTGGGTGCCGGACGCGGTGAGGGCGGCGGGGGCCGGTGCTGTACTGTGGGTTCCGGACGCGGTGAGGGCGGCGGGGGCCGGTGCTGTACTGTGGGTGCCGGACGCGGTGAGGGTGGCGGGGGCCGGTGCTGTACTGGGGGGGGGGGGCGGACACCACGGCGAGTGTGGCTGGAGGCCGATGCTGTACTGTGAGGGCCGGACGCAGTGAGGGCGGCGGGGGCCGGTGCTGTACTGTGAGGGCCGGACGCGGTGAGGGCGGCGGGGGCCGGTGCTGTACTGTGGGTGCCGGACGCGGTGAGGGCGGCGGGGGCCGGTGCTGTACTGTGGGTGCCGGACGCGGTGAGGGCGGCGGGGGCCGGTGCTGTACTGCGGGTGCCGGACGCGGTGAGGGCGGCGGGGGCCGGTGCTGTACTGTGGGTGCCGGACGCGGTGAGGGCGGCGGGGACCGGTGCTGTACTGTGGGTGCCGGACGCGGTGAGGGCGGCGGGGGCCGATGCTGTACTGTGAGGGCCGGACGCGGTGAGGGCGGCGGGGGCCGGTGCAGTACTGTGAGGGCCGGACGCGGTGAGGGCGGCGGGGGCCGATGCTGTACTGTGGGTGCCAGACGCGGCGGGGGCCGGTGCTGTACTGTGGGTGCCGGACGCGGTGAGGGCGGCGGGGGCCGGTGCTGTACTGTGGGTGCCGGACGCGGTGAGGGCGGCGGGGGCCGGTGCTGTACTGTGGGTGCCGGACGCGGTGAGGGCGGCGGGGGCCGGTGCTGTACTGTGGGTTCCGGACGCGGTGAGGGCGGCGGGGGCCGGTGCTGTACTGTGGGTGCCGGACGCGGTGAGGGCGGCGGGGGCCGGTGCTGTACTGGGGGGGGGGGGCGGACACCACGGCGAGTGTGGCTGGAGGCCGATGCTGTACTGTGAGGGCCGGACGCAGTGAGGGCGGCGGGGGCCGGTGCTGTACTGTGAGGGCCGGACGCGGTGAGGGCGGCGGGGGCCGGTGCTGTACTGTGGGTGCCGGACGCGGTGAGGGCGGCGGGGGCCGGTGCTGTACTGTGGGTGCCGGACGCGGTGAGGGCGGCGGGGGCCGGTGCTGTACTGCGGGTGCCGGACGCGGTGAGGGCGGCGGGGGCCGGTGCTGTACTGTGGGTGCCGGACGCGGTGAGGGCGGCGGGGGCCGGTGCTGTACTGGGGGGGGGGCGGACACCACGGCGAGTGTGGCTGGAGGCCGATGCTGTACTGTGAGGGCCGGACGCAGTGAGGGCATCGGGGGCTGGTGCTGTACTGTGTGGGCTGATTGCGGTGAGGGCCGGTGCCGTACTGTTGGGGCCGGATGTGGTGAGAGCAGCAGGGACTAGTGCTGTACCGTAAGGGCGGCGGAGGACTGGTGCTGTACTGTGACGGCCGGACGTGCTGAGGGTGGCAGGGGACCTGTGTTGTACTTTAAGGGCCAGACGTGGTGAGGGTGGCGGGGGCTGGTGCTGTACTGTGGGGGCCGGACACGGTAAGGGTGGCTGGGGACCGCTGCTGTATTGTGGGGGACGGACACAACGGAGAGGTTGGCTGGGGGCCGGTGCTGTATTGTGGGGGGCTGGCCACAGTAAGGGCGGCCGGGGACCGGTGCTCGGTGCTGTACTGTGGGGGACGGACACTACGGTGAGGGTGGCTGGGGGCCAGTGCTTTATAGTGGGGGCCGGACATGGTGAGGGCGTGTGGGGCCGGGTGCTGTACTGTGGGGGCCGGACACGGTGAGGGCGACTGGGGCCCGTTGCTGTACTGTGGGGGCCGGACACAGTGAGGGCGGCGGGGCACGGTGCTGTACTGTGGGGGCCGGACACGGTGAGGGCGGCTGGGGCACGGTGCTGTATTGTGGGGGCTGGACACTGTGAGGGCGGCTGGGGCACGGTGCTGTATTGTGGGGGCCGGACACAGTAAGGGTGGCTGGGGGCCGATGCTGTACTGTGAGGGCTGGATGCGGTGAAGGCAGCGGAGGCTGGTGCTGTACTGTGGAGGCCGGATGCAGTGTGGGTGCCTGGGGGCCGGATGCAGCGGGAGACGGTGGTGTACTGTGGGGGGCGGACACAGTGTGGGTGGTGGGGACCAGTGCTGTACTGTGGGGCCCAGACACAACGAGTGGGGGCTGGACTTTGGTGAGGGGGGCTGGTGCTGTACTGTGGGGGGTGGAAATGGAGAGGGCGGCGGGGCCAGTGCTGTATTGTGGGGGCCGGACACGTTAAGGGGGCTGGTGCTGGGGGAGGGGGGGCGGCGGACGCAGTATTGGATGATGCTGTACTATGGGGGCCGGATGCGGTGAGGGCAGCTGGGCTACAGTGCTGTACTATGGAGGCCGGACGTGGTGATGGCAGCTGTGGTACAGTGCTGTACTGTGGGGGCAGGACGTGGTGAGGGCAGCTGGGGCCTGGTGCTGTACTGTGGGGGCCGGCCGTGGTGAGGGCAGTGCGGGCTGGTGCTGCACTGTAGCTAAAGCTAATTTCACATGGGCAAGTGTGCTATTAGGCTGTGACTCTCGTCCTGATCTCACGCTCGCCTCCCCACAGATGCGAGGTGTTTTTGAGTTAGACTGGCATCAATTCAGGGAAGTAGGATTGTGGAGTGTGGCAGAAGAGCCGTCCGTGTGGATGGCTTCCGGCTCAGCAGCCGTTCTTTGCTTGTAGAGACGGGCAGCTTGAGAAATCGTTGCATATCGTATCCGTGCGCGCGTCTCGTCCGATAGTAGGACATGTGATGTACCGTGGCCCGCGCACGGATTGGGTGTCTGCATGCTGTCCCATGTGACTTACACCCGAGAATCTTGGGCGCAAATCGTTCGTGGCCATGTGATTACGGCCTTAACAGTGATGTTAAACTAATGTACTTAATTAACCCCTCAAGGATCAGGCTGTTGTGTACCTTAAGGACCAGTCACAATTTTACCTATGTAACATAGTAACATAGTAACATAGTTTGTAAGGCCGAATGAAGACATTGTCCATCTAGTCCAGCCTGTCTATCCTACTGTGTTGATCCAGGGGAAGGCAAAAAACCCCAAGGCCAGAAGTCAATTAGCCCTTTTGGGGAAAAAATTCGTTCCCGACTTCCTAATGGCAATCAGACTGTTCCCTGGATCAACCCCTAATAGTTCCTACCTGCCTATATACCAGGATTGACACTTAACCTAAAATTTATATCCTGTAATATCCTTCTTCAGAAAGACATCAAGTCCCCTTTTAAACTCCTCTATGGATTTTGCCATCACCACTTCCTCCGGTAGAGAGTTCCACAGTCTAACTGTTAGAGGTCAATGGAGGGCCCTCAAAAATGATTTCAGGGACTTAGGGTCCAAGCTCAGGGCAAGGACCTCCAGGGTAGTTTTCTCGGAAATACTACCTGTACCTAAAGCCACACTAGAAAGGCAGCAGGACCTTAGGGAGGTAAACAAGTGGCTCCGGAGTTGGTGTAAGAAGGAGGGATTTGGGTTCCTGGAGAACTGGGCTGACTTTGCGGTCGGCTACAGGCTCTACCGTAGGGACGGGCTGCATCTAAATGGGGAGGGTGCAGCTGTGCTGGGGGAAAAGATGGCTAGAAGGCTGGAGGAGTGTTTAAACTAGGGACTGGGGGGGAGGGCAAAATGAGAAATAGTGGGGTAGCCAGTGTAATTAGCGATCTGGGTCCAAGCAAAGGGAATGGGGGACGAGCAGGGGGTGGGGTTAGTACAGTTAGAACTGATAGATCAGCCATAAGTACGAATAGCAACAAAACAAATTTAAAAAACAAAAAAAATGATATAAATTGTATGATCACGAATGCACGAAGTCTGATCGGTAAAGTGGGCGAGCTTGAAGCAAGAATGACTGATGAAAGTTATGACATAGTCGGAATTACTGAAACATGGCTTGATGATAAGTGCGATTGGGCGGTGAATTTGCAGGGGTACAATCTCTTCAGAAGAGACCGAAGGAACCAGAAAGGGGGAGGGGTATGTCTGTACGTCAAATCGAACTTGAAGCCGAGGCTACGGGAGGATATAGGGGTAGGAGACGAACAGGTGGAATCTCTGTGGGTAGAAATACAGGGAGGAAAAAATAACAAAATCCTGATAGGGGTCTTCTATCGACCACCAAAAGCAACAGAAGAAACTGAAGACCTACTACTAAGGCAAATAGAAGAGGTGTCAAAGCGAAACAAAGTAATTATCATGGGGGACTTTAATTACCCAGATATAACATGGGAGAACGAAACCTGCAAATCTCACAGGGGTGATAAGTTCTTGAGAGTAATTAAAGACAATTACCTGAACCAACTTGTGCAGGAACCAACAAGAGGGAGGGCCATTCTGGACCTAGTACTAACTAACAAACCGGAACGTATAAGGGGGGTGCAGGTTGAGGGGCACTTGGGGAACAGCGACCACAATATAATCAACTTCCAACTGTCAATCAATAGGAAGCCTTATCAGGGAGAGACAAAGAAACAAAATTTTAGTAAAGCAAAATTTGATGAGCTTAGAACTACTATCGGTAACATTAATTGGGACAACATCCTCAAAAATATCAGTACGGAGGAAAAATGGGAAAAGTTCAAAAGGATCCTAATCACCTCATGTGAGCAGTTCATTCCCTTTAAAAATAAAAGAAACTCAACTAAAAGGAAACCAATGTGGCTCGACAAGACGGTACGAGGGGCAATAAACGAAAAGAAGAAAGCGTTCAAACTACTAAAGCAAGAAGGCAGCGAAGAAGCGCTAAAATCATACAGGGAAAAAAACAAAATATGCAAAGATACGATCAAAACTGCCAAGGAGGAAGCAGAAAGACGGATCGCAAAAGAGAGCAGAAACAACCCGAAGCTATTTTTCAACTACATAAACAGCAAAAGGATTTGCAGGGAGAGCGCTGGCCCTTTAAAAAACAATGCAGGAGAAATCATTGATGATGACGAAGGGAAAGCAAATCTACTAAACAGCTTCTTCTCAAGTGTGTTCACCAAAGAAAAGGAAATGCCACACGAGATGCAGGGGAATAAAACGAACCCCTTACAAAATATCTCATACCTAACGCAGGAGGAGGTGCGGAAGCGTCTAAAGAAAACTAAAATTGATAAATCACCGGGCCCAGATGGATTACACCCAAGGATACTAAAGGAACTAAGTGACGAGATAGCTAGGCCGCTATACCTAATATTTCTAGACACTATCAAGACCGGAGTAGTACCATTGGACTGGCGCATTGCCAACGTGGTTCCAATTTACAAAACAGGGAGCAAAAGTGAGCCTGGTAACTACAGGCCAGTAAGTCTCACTTCAGTAACGGGAAAAATTTTCGAGGGGATTCTGAGAGACGCCATCGATGAGTACCTCAAGGAGATTAAGGGAATAACTCCTCACCAGCATGGATTCATGAAGGGTCGCTAATGTCAGACAAATCTGATCAGTTTCTACGATGAAGTAAGCTCTAAGCTGGACCAGGGAGAATCTATTGATCTTGTATATCTGGACTTCTCTAAAGCCTTTGACACCGTGCCACATAATAGGCTAATATACAAAATGAGGCAGCTCGGACTGGGCGAAAACGTGTGTAAGTGGGTAAAAAATTGGCTCAACGATAGAAAGCAGAGGGTGGTAATAAATGGTTCGTACTCTGATTGGACCACAGTCGCTAGCGGGGTGCCACAGGGTTCAGTATTAGGCCCCACTCTGTTCAACATATTTATTAATGACCTGATAGAGGGGCTGCACAGCAAAATATCAATATTTGCAGATGACACAAAATTATACAATATAATCAATGCAACAGAGGACAATGTGCGGCTACAAACGGACCTAGTTAAGCTGGGGGCTTGGGCAGAAAAATGGCAAATGAAGTTCAATGTTGAAAAATGTAAGACTATGCACATGGGCAGGAGGAACGGATGTCACAAATATTCACTTAATGGGGTACCGCTGGGGAAAAGTGATATGGAAAAGGATCTAGGGGTATTAGTGGATAATAGACTTAAAAGAGGTATAGGGGCGAAGGACGAGAACATTATCCTTCCATTATATAAGGCACTTGTCAGGCCTCACATGGAATACTGCGTACAATTCTGGACACCGGTGCTCAGGAAAGATGTCACAGTGCTTGAAGGGGTTCAAAGAAGGGCAACTAAACTAATACATGGAATGACGGGACTGGAATACCCACAGAGGCTATCCAAATTGGGACTATTTACTCTAGAAAAAAGAAGGTTAAGAGGCGACCAAATAACCATGTATAAGTACATGAGGGGACAACACATGGATCTCTCCCGCGATCTGTTTACACCCAGGACCACGACGGTAACAAGAGGACATCCGCTACGATTAGAGGAAAGTAGGTTTCATCACCAACATAGAAAGGGGTTCTTTACTGTAAGAGCAGTTAGACTGTGGAATTCTCTACCGGAGGAAGTGGTGATGGCAAAATCGATAGAGGAGTTTAAAAGGGGACTTGATGTCTTTCTGGAGAAGAAGTATATTACAGGATATAAATATTAGGTTAAGGGTCAATCCTGGTATACAGGCAGGTAGGAACTATTAGGGGTTGATCCAGGGAACAGTCTGATTGCCATTAGGGAGTCGGGAAGGAATTTTTCCCCCAAAAGGGCTAATTGGCTTCTGGCCTTGGGGTTTTTTGCCTTCCTCTGGATCAACACAGTAGGATAGACAGGCTGGACTAGATGGACAATGTCTTCATTCGGCCTTACATACTATGTTACTATGTTACTATGTAACTGCTCTTACAGTAAAGAACCCCTTTCTGTGTTGGTGATGAAACCTACTTTCCTCTAATCGTAGCGGATGTCCTCTTGTTACCGTCGCAGTCCTGGGTGTAAACAGATCACGGGAGAGATCTTTGTGTTGTCCCCTCATGTACTTATACATGGTTATTTGGTCGCCTCTTAACCTTCTTTTTTCTAGAGTAAATAGTCCCAATTTGGATAGCCTCTCTGGGTATTCCAGTCCCGTCATTCCATGTATTAGTTTAGTCGCTCTTCTTTGAACCCCCTCAAGCACTGTGACATCTTTCCTGAGCACCGGTGTCCAGAATTGTACGCAGTATTCCATGTGAGGTCTGACAAGTGCCTTATATAATGGAAGGATAATGTTCTCGTCCTTCGCCCCTATACCTCTTTTGATGCACCCCAAGACTTTATTTGCCTTTGCAGCGGCTGACTGGCATTGGTTACTCCAGTTTAGTCTATTATCCACTAATACCCCCAGATCCTTTTCCATATCACTTTTCCCTAGTGGTACCCCATTAAGTGAATATTTGTGACATCCGTTCCTCTTGCCCATGTGCATAGTCTTACATTTTTCAACATTGAACTTCATTTGCCATTTTTCTGCCCAAGCCCCCAGCTTATCCAGGTCCGTTTGTAGCCGCACATTGTCCTCCGTTGCATTAATTATATTGTATAATTTTGTGTCATCTGCAAATATTGATATTTTGCTGTGCAGCCCCTCTATCAGGTCATTGATAAATATGTTGAACAGAGTGGGGCCTAATACTGAACCCTGTGGCACCCCGCTAGCGACTGTGGTCCAATCAGAGTACGAACCATTTATTACCACCCTCTGCTTTCTATCGTTGAGCCAATTTTTTACCCACTTACACACATTTTCGCCCAGTCCGAGCTGCCTCATTTTGTATATTAGCCTATTATGTGGCACGGTGTCAAAGGCTTTAGAGAAGTCCAGATATACAAGATCAATAGATTCTCCCTGGTCCAGCTTAGAGCTTACTTCATCGTAGAAACTGATCAGATTTGTCTGACATGAGCGACCCTTCATGAATCCATGCTGGTGAGGAGTTATTCCCTTGTTCTCCTTGAGGTACTCATCGATGGCGTCTCTCAGAATCCCCTCGAAAATTTTTCCCGTTACTGAAGTGAGACTTACTGGCCTGTAGTTACCAGGCTCACTTTTGTTCCCTTTTTTGTAAATTGGAACCACGTTGGCAATGCGCCAGTCCAATGGTACTACACCGGTCTTGATAGTGTCTAGAAATATTAGGTATAGCGGCCTAGCTATCTCGTCACTTAGTTCCTTTAGTATCCTTGGGTGTAATCCATCTGGGCCCGGTGATTTATCAATCTTAGTTTTCTTTAGACGCTTCCGCACCTCCTCCTGCGTTAGGTATGAGATATTTTGTGAGGAGTTCGTTTTATTCCCCTGCATCTCGTGTGGCATTTCCTTTTCTTTGGTGAACACACTTGAGAAGAAACTGTTTATTAGATTTGCTTTCCCTTCGTCATCATCAATGATTTCTCCTGCATTGTTTTTTAAAGGGCCAGCGCTCTCCCTGCAAATCCTTTTGCTGTTTATGTAGTTGAAAAATAGCTTCGGGTTGTTTCTGCTCTCTTTTGCGATCCGTCTTTCTGCTTCCTCCTTGGCAGTTTTAATCGTGTCTTTGCATATTTTGTTTTTTTCCCTGTATGATTTTAGCGCTTCTTCGCTGCCTTGTTGCTTTAGTAGTTTGAACGCTTTCTTCTTTTCGTTTATTGCCCCTCGTACCGTCTTGTCGAACCACATTGGTTTTATTGTTCTATTTTTTTTCCTTCAGCTGCCAAAATTATTTTTGCTGTTTTTTTCCATGACAAATATGGCTATTTTTTTAAATATATTTTTTAACTTTTTTTTTTTCAGTTTTTTTTTTAGATTTATTGGGGCTAAAAAAAATTATTTTTTAAGGGCTTATTCAGACGGGCGTATATCGGTCAGGTTTTCACGCCCAGCCAATATACGTCTGCAAAGGGAGGAGGCCAGAGGGGAGCAGTGCAGTGAGCTCCCGCCCCCTCTCCGCCCTCGCCACTGTTTGCAATAGGAGGGACGGGGATGGAGCTAAGGTCCGCCCCCTTCCATTGCAAACAGTGGAGAGGGAGCTGGAGTTCCAAGGCATTTCTATAGTTCTGATAAAAACACCTTTAACCCCTTAGTGACAAACCTGTTTTTTGCCTTATTTACCTTTTTGTTATGACGACTGGGAAAGGGTTGCTTAAAGGGGTTGTCTCGCGAAATCAAGTGGGGTTATACACTTCTGTATGGCCATATTAATGCACTTTGTAATATACATCGTGCATTAAATATGAGCCATACAGAAGTTATTCACTTACCTGCTCCGTTGCTGGCGTCCCCGTCGTCATGGTGCCGTCTAACTTCGGTGTCTTTTTGCTTTTTTAGACGCGCTTGCGCAGATGGATCTTCTCCCTTCGGCTGGTCTCGGAAGCATCGGCGTTTTGGCTCTGCCCCCTTGTACGCGTCATCGCGTAGCTCCGCCCCATGGCGTGTGCCGGTTCCAGCCTCCTATATTACAAAGTGCATTAATATGGCCATACAGAAGTGTATAACCCCACTTGATTTCGCGAGACAACCCCTTTAACTTTTTCTAATATAAAAAAATTACAGATGAGCGAGCTCGAGTAACTGCTTGGTCCGAGCGTGCTCGCTCATCTCTAGTAAAAATCTATAAAGATTTTCTAAGTCTTCAGAGAGGATTTGCAGAAAGTACAAAACATGAGCAGCATTGCTTAGTTTGCATCAAAATAGATGCTCCTTTATTGATCCTGGTTAACAAGAGCGCACGCAACATTTCACCTCCATCACAGAGTCTTTGTCAAGCTGAAGTGACCCCCAGCGGCCCAACACTAAATACAAGTCACCAATCACAGGACAGATCATTACAGCAGGTGTAATAACTTATACATGTGCCGCAGCCACTTCTTGGGTAAGTCTACACGCATGTGCGAGAATTCACAGCTCACGCAATAATGTAACCCGACGTCCCCATTATCCATAACATCACTGAGCATAGTAGTGCTGCGCATGCGTGGGATACCACACCTCTCGCGAGTCGAGATGGTATTGTCAGCTCCATTCAAAGGCAGAATATACTATAGCCTAACGCATGCGCCTAGCAGGTAGGGCACCATCACCTGTGCCATGTTGGCAATAAACCATCAGCCTATGGAGGTAACCTGCACCAGATGGCACACTCTGAAGAACGTCAGCGAGAGTCACTAATACTATACTGTACCCATCAGGCTCAGTGCTATAGAGGTTAAAAGACCACGAATTAGTATGGCTGGAGTAGTGAGATAAGCTTGTTGGACAGATGCCCACTCACCAGTAGAGGGGTATGTAGCCCCAATGGCCCAAAGATTCCTGAAATGGCAGATCAAAGTGCACAAATATGTCAAAAGAGAACATTACTTTGATCACATATAAGAAATACCGTTTTACTCATTATCTGACAAACTTAGTACAAAATATATACAAGTGTGCGAAACCAACACGGCGCTGAAGCACCAAATGTGTGGATGATATTTCAAGACTCTCAAGCCGCTGTCTATGGCCCGTGTCTCCGCTGTGCCCCGGGGACCTGTGGACGGAAAACACAAGCATTAGCCAATCGATCAGCCAATGCCTACACAAACGGGAGCCGGTTATACTCTAAGGTCAATCAGACTGATGGAGGGAGTCTAACTCAAAGATCCATAGACTCCCCTGCCATCCCAGAGGTGGTGATGGGGAACAGAATCAATAATCTGGTAACGGAAATGACTGATGGAATGTGGCTTATCAAGAAAATGTTTGGCACTCGGTATGTCAGTCCTGCCCGTTCATTCAGACTTTTGTGTTTAGATACGCGGGTTTTGCATTCCATAATCGTCTCGCCGACATACAAAAGCCCGGATGGGCATGTGATGACATGGAGGACGGATGTGGCACATGTAAATCTATCCCTGGTGGTATACCTCTTACCAGTCCGTCGGTGCGTGAATGTATCACCTTTTGTCATGTTATGACAACTGGCGCAATTCAAGCACGGGAAATGGCTTGGTTTGAATGGTGCCAACAAATTCTATCTTGAGTGTGTCTTAGGGACGCGCGTCATATGCACTAGTTTATTCCTGAAATTCGTTCCCCTCCGATACACCATAGTTGGGGGCGTTCTGAATTCACGGATTGTATCATGGCATCTTGCCAGAATAGACCAATGTCGTCTGATGATCTGTGCCACCCGGCCACTCGTGGGGCTAAAATCAGAGACAAAAGGAATCCGTGGTAGAACATCCCGTCTAGTGGCGGGAGTTAAGAGGGTCTTACGATCCATGTGGCGCACTTTAGAATGGAGCTACGCAGTTAGTCTATCAGGGTAACCTCTTGATTTAAATTTGGCACAGATTCGGTCCAGCCTAGTGTCACCCTTTCGTCAGTTATGATGCGCCGAATCCTCAATAACTGACTCCACGGAAGGAAGTCGCACATCCATGGAGGATGGCAGCTATCAAATGCAAGCAGGCTATTCCTGTCCGTCTGTTTAGTGAACAGGTCTGTCTTTAACTCTCCCTCGCTCTTGTATACCAGGACGTCTAGAAACTGTATTTGTACAGTAGGACAAGAGAGTAACCTCCTCTACGTATGCCACGAATATATTGGCTACGTCGGCGCCACATTCGTGCCCATAGCGGTACCGCGGCATTGTCTAAAGTGGGCATCCCCACACAAAATAATTTTTGCACAGCATCATCTCAAGTGTTAAGGACTGCTTGGGTTCCAAATCAATTCGTATCCGGTGCACCACGGAGGCCAAGAACCACACAAAGAGTCGGTTTCTAGTTCTCAGATACGTAGAGTTGAGCCACGGCAGATACACAGCTCACTCTGCTTAAGGCGTACGTACTCTGAGCGTTTATTGACTGAGTATAGTTCTAATACAGGAAAGGAATACGTCATTAGTCATGGGGTTAATCTCATTGGGTTAGAAAAACATTAAGAATCGTGTATTGTTCAACAATCAGCGTAGTGAGAATATCTATGTGAAATGTCCTTCAAATGATTATTCCTCCCTTGTGAGTTTGGATGATCGCAGCGTCTTATCAGCACGATTTGCTCTTTTCCCAAAGCTCAGGACATGGGGGAGTCTCTTCTGATAGCGACTGTACCAGGCAAATGTTCTCGGATGAATAGAAGAAAAAAAAATCATTAGACATTGCACCGCACCTCCTGCTCTAAAGCTATTTCTGTTTGAATTATTGTTTCACTACACAGAAGCTTATTTACATCTTATAATGCTCCATTTTGTATCTAGCGGCCATTTTGAGACAGATTCTTCCATATTATGAGCCTGTACCTTCTCAAACCCCCTAGAAACTGTCTCAAAATAAACAATACCTTATAACTTCTACTGGGCGGGGTAAGGTTTGCTTTCCCTATCTCTAGTTTATGATCTATGCCCTACCTATCATTGTTGGTCAGCTGTCCAAGGGCTAATCCCTTCCCCGACAACTAATCCTAACTAACTAAACGCGAAGACCTAATAGACACAGAAGGGATCTACAACACACATGCTATTCTATTCTAATGGCTGGGAAACTAGAGTGGTCACCCCTGCTTCTGCTGAGACAGCTCCATAAGGGGACAAATCGCTCTGTTGTATTATAGGCATATAGCCATCGCCTGGGGTCTCTGCATCAACATACACGGGAGCAACAGGTACCATCTGATCTGTAAGCTTAGCACAGGAGCGTCTTATGCAGGGTACAATACAGACAGAAAGTAGCAGGAATATGATAAGAGTAACCAGAATCCCTATTCCTATCTGCATTAAGAATTGTTTCCATTGTCCGGTCCATGCAAACCACTCATCCCAGGGGTTAGTTATCCCAGAATTACGCTTCAGCTCTTCTGACAATGTGGCCAATTTCTTTATTGCGATAGTCACTTTACCTGTGGGGCCTGTGTTATCTGGAATATATGTACAGCAAGTTTCACCAATCATTTTACAAACACCACCTTTCTCGGCTAGTATCATATCCAGAGCCATTCGGTTCTGGAAAGTCATGGTGGCTGTGGGGCCTAATTGATCAGCAAGCCCTTGAAGTGCATCTCTTGTATAGTTCACGAACCTTTGTTGGTTGTAATATATATATCAACATTCTTATTGATGGTTACTATTCCAAACAGGGACTCAAATCCGGCCTTAACTTGATCCCTGGCTTTAAACTCATCTGGCACCCCCCCTTGGCACTCTGATTGCATCTATATATATACACATGTGGATCAAACCTGCCACCTGGTTTCAGATTGTGACGCTCGTCTGTAGGACCTGAGAGAGAAGCAGAGACCACAGAATGCGTTATTGACAATTCCTTGGAGAGACCTATGACAAAATTAACAAGAGAATCATTTCCCAAACTTGGCTACTGTGGCATGTACCCTCCGGAGAAAAAGAAAAACTAATGGAAGACACTCAATTCAAGATTTGCCCGCTTCCTTCATTGCCCATGGATCTACTTTCCCACTACTCCGTGGATGGTAGGGTGTGTGAAAAGCCTGGAATATACCCAAAGCAGACATGATGTGTTGCATTATTTCACCTGTGAAGTTTGTACCTTTGTTTGACTCAATCACTTCCGGTACCCCATATCTGCGGATTACCTCATTCATGAGCATCTGTGTGGTTACCTGCTTATTTACTATGGTAACAGGGTAGGTCTCCAACCTGAAAAGAAATCAACAACAACAAGCACATATTCATACTTCCCGACAAGTGGGAGCTGAATGTAGCCAATTTGCAATCCCTGAAATGGGTAGAGTGGTCTAGGCAAGTGTTATGTGGCAAATTTACTTCTGCCCTGTTGCTTAAGGCAAAGATCATGCAAAATTGGACAAATGATGCAGCAGCTACAGAAAACCCAGGAGCCACCCGTCCTTGTTCAAGCGTCGACATCATTGCTGCTTTGGGAGGTGCGTCTTTCCGTGCGTCAGGTGGGCCATCACGGGGCACAGGGACTGTGGTAGGCAAGTTCTGTTGACTGTTCGCCATACACCGTCCTGTTTCTGCTGCTCCCATATTTAGTCCATTTGTCTTTTTCTTTCTTGCTGGCTTGTAACTGTAAAGTCTTTAGCATATCAAAGTCCAAGGTTTTTATCAAAGTCCAAGTTCATATCAAAGTCCAAGTTCATATCAAAGTCCAAAGTTATTGTTAAATTCTTCTTTTCTTTCATGGCTTGAGGGCCGCTGCCTTTGCTGTGTGGTCTGTGATGGCGTTGCCTCTTGTCTCTCTGGTGTAGGAATTGGTGTGAGCTTTCTACTTTGTTAGGTAGAATTAGTGCCTCTGTGAGACTCTGCACCGCTGCACCATTCTTAATTGGCTGTCCTGCTGAGGTAACAAGCTGTCTGGCCTTCCATGTTGGGCCGTAATCATGAGCTATGCCAAATACATACCGGGAGTCAGTGTAAATGTTTGCCGTCTTACCTTCTACCACTCTACACGCCTCAGAGAGGGCCTTTAGTTCCGCTTCTTGTCCTGAAACATGCGGAGGCATTCTGCTTTTAGGACATCTTGTTGTGTGACCACTGCATATCCAGTGTGGAGTCGTCAATCCTCACCCTGGGACCATCTATAAAAAACAACTCAAAATATGCATTGTTAACAGGGGCTTCAGTAACCTCTTAAAACTTACATTTTCTTGTTTCATCACTGCTAAACAATCAGGCTGATATTCTATTTCAAATAGATCAGAACCTTGTTGCAAACAATTTAAAAATAGCTGATCTGCAATACCTAGATCACCTATTCCTTCTCCTCCCCCCCCCCCCTGTGAACCAGGATACTCAATTGAAAGAAGAGTAGCCAGGTTCAAAAGAGCACCTTGTAGCCGGATCTGACAGGCCAGAGATAAGTGCTTGGGTTGCACTTGCGTAAGTATGCTCCGAATGACATGAGGGGTGAGGACCACTAAGGAATGGGGGGGGGGGGGGTGTAGTCCAACACCAACTCAGAAGGTTTGTCAACCATTGCCTGTACTGCTGCCACAGCACAAACACATGAGGGAGCTCCTCGAGCCACTGGATCCAGCCTCATGGAGTAGTATCCAAGTGGCCGTGGTTGTCCTCCGTGCTTTTGTGTCAACACTGCCGTCACATGGCTAGAAAGTTCAGTACAGAAAAGAGTAAAGGGTAAAGTGTAGTTGGGAATACCCAAGACTAGAGAGTTGCTTCAGAGGTGAGAGAGAAAAGAATAATTAAAAGACAGTCATAGAGTGGTTGCATAAGGGAGGAAACAGAGTGGATTCATGGGTGGCAGTATGAAACAAGGCCCAGAAAGGTGCGGAGTTTGGCAACAGATGTAGGTACAGGAATGGCCTGGGCAGCAGCCTTTTGTTCCTCTGTCAGATGTCCAGTTCCTTGGCCTAAACAATGACCCAAGAGAACAACCTTTATTTTGCAGAACTGGAGTTTATCCTTAGAGGCTTTACAGACATTTTCTGCAAGAAAAATTAACAGTGAAATTGTGGCCTGTTGGTAGGCTTCCAAATTATCAGCACACAACACCTACATCACACAGCGCCAACAGCACACAGCGCCTACATGTGGTAGGCGCCTGGCTGACCCTTCAGCGTCTTTTCTGGACTGGAAAAAGAGGGGTGTTTGTTGGAGCAGTTAGTTTACAAGACTCTTCTGAACCGGCACCTGAGGTCTCAACCCGTACCGATCCATCCGGTGAGAATTTGATGGATGCAGATAAGGCCTGTAAGATATCAGTGCCAATAACAGAGACATGAATTACATCAGGGCAGAATATTCTACAAACATCTGTCCACATTGGAAATTTACAGTCCGCATATGCAGAAGGGGGGGGAGAAAAACTTGTATCCCCAGTCAATATCTGCACCACACATCTTACATTCATCATAGTCTGAACACGGGTCATTAACTCTCATCCATCCATGCGGTCAAGTCTGGCTCTCTCATTCAAATGCCTATGATTCACCACACACACAATGTTTGCGCCGTTACAGAGTTCAGGAAATTGTGGATACATTGCACTAGGATGCACACCGTTCACACCAGGAGATAACGCGTATGATGCAACTGTCCTCATCTTGCAAACAAATGCATTCAATCACTCCCACCCCTCCCTGGAATCAGTCAAACTTTAACTGTCTGTAATACTAGAGATGTACAACAGATTCCACAACACTAATATTTCCCATAAAAGGACACACATTTAGCAATTATGCACACGTCCAACCAATTACAGAACTGACATTTACACAAAGAACAGCAAAAACAGTAAGATTCACTGGATTCATTACGGGTTCTATTCTATTCAAGCAAACTTAATTATTGTCCAGTGTTCTCCGCTCTAATCTTTGGCCTTGAGAAGCACACATTCCTTCTCTGCAAGTCAAGGCTTTCACTTCAATCTCACTAAACTCTGAAGGGAAGGGGGGGGTGACAAGGGGGAACAGCTCTACGCAAATCAAGCATTAACCCTTTATCTATTCCTATATCTATATTATCACGTATTGACCCTCTCCTTCGTTCTGTAAGCTTTTCTACTGCCATCTGCGATCCTAGCACCTATAGTGACCTTTCTTCTCAGCAGTATCTGACTTATGATGTTAGGACATTAAAACATACAAATTGTCACATAGATCACAGATTCTGCCTGAACTCGCCCCCAGGTTCCTCCTCGCGACAACTACATTTGTGGGCAATTTTGAGCACAAACCTACTTGGGATGGGGGTGCTAAACACAGACTGCAGAACAGATAATCCGGAGGAGGCTATTTGCAGGCGGGATGAGGGGACTTGAATGTTTCTATGCAAAATTCAGAAAAGGCACTCGTCATTGCAGTGCAAGGAATTGGTATGCCAGCTAAAAACATACATAGATGGGAGATGAGAAGCCAGCTCATTTCTGCTGCGGAGCTAAGATGACGTCTGAGGGGTAACTGAAGGTATTGTTGCAACAGATGCTAAAATGGCCGCTGGGCCATGGCTGGCACTGAAATGACCACCGAAGGTGTGGCCTGACTGGGCGATGGTGACGGGAGGGTCCAGGAATACTACATACTAGACACGTATCAAGATATATCGACTGGTATTGGGCCCAATAACAACACGGCCATCTAGGGGCAGGGTAAAGGGAGAAAAACATCATCCATGACACGGCCGGGGTGGTGCCCTCAGATGGTGAAGAAGGGCTGCCTTCCTTTGTCTTCAACTCAAAGCATATGAATAATCGCCATCTTGAAATTGCAACTTTCTTACTTCAACTGTACGTCACTTACTGAAACATTTTTCTCTGCAAGCTTGAGCAATCGTCTGTTAACTAAAATTCCTTCATTATCAGCTAACACACTTTTCAAGCCTTCTCCGACAGCCCCCACCTTTGCAAAACAACTGTCAGCTCTCTGTGAATATGAACTATTCCCTGCATTTAGACTCATAAATAACACATATGCTGGCACCTTCTGATAACGCCACATGTTCTGCATTTTCAACTCCTTCTCACTACATACTACCAACTGGACAGGATCCAAAAGACCATCATCTACAGTCTTCTTCTTAACAATTTAAACATCGTATATTACGACGGCCTAATTATAAGTATATATAACTGCCTGAGACCCTTTTCTCACTGGTATGCCTGTAGCCTTATGCTCAATCATGTAATGTAAGAACTCTAACGTCTGACGCCCTTTCACATAACTTCTTAACTTTTTGCCTGCTCTACATGACACCAAATGGACAGGATCCAGGAGACCCTGATCAGTAGTTTTCTTCTTAAAGAACTTCAACATGTTATTACGTACGATACAACAAGACGTAGTGTTCAAAGACTTCCACGTCTAAATGCCCTGTCCTCGATGACGTAGTGTTCACAGACTTCTACGTTCGATACAGTTAAACAGCCAAAACGCCCTGTACAGTTAAACAGCCAAAATGCCCTGTACCGTTAAACAGCCAGTACTAATGGACCCACAAAATGCCATGTACAGTTAAACAGCCAAAACGCCCTGTACATTTAAACAGCCAGTCCTACTGGACCCACAATGAAAACACATATACATGCATATAGTCAAATTACAGATTCTGTCCCTCGGTGTCACTTAAGAGTACCCACTGTAAGGATTGGCGGTTCGCGGGTCCGTCGTGCCCGCACCGCCGGTCCGGTCACACGTGCGGCCGCTGTGCGGTGCAGGGGAGCCCCGGTTCTCGTCACCTCCCCTGGCCGCCGGGCCCCGCCTCGCCGCCGGGTTGCTAGGGACGCGGTGGGTGCTGCCCCGCGTCGCGTCCTAGGTATCCTGGCAACTAAACGTGTGTCTCCTGTCCTGCCTCCTGCAGGGCTGGGGCGGGTTCCCCAGTGCTGCTGGGTGCACTCAGCTGCTGTCAGGCTCCCCGCCCCAATCAGCTGCTAGGGCGGGAGCTCGGACAGCATTTAAACCTGCTGGTGTCTGCAGTCCAGTGCCAGTGTTAGTTTTGGATTTCCTGCTACACCAGCGTACTGCATAGTTCTGACTCCTGTTACTGACCCTCTGCCTTTGGACCTGACGTTGCCTTTGCCTGACCCTCTTGTACCGCGTACCCTCTTGTTGCTGACCCGGATTGTCTGACTCTCCTTGTTGTTTGTTCCAGTGTCTGTCTGTTCGTTAGTCCCCGCGTCCCCCTTCCTTAGTGAGTGTAGGGACCGTCGCCCAGTTGTCGCCCTGGGGCTTAGCCCAGGGGGGCAAGTAGGAAGGGACAGGGGTTGCGGGTATTTTCAGGGACCTCCAGTTTCCCGGAGCCCGAGTCCTGACAGTAACACTGGCCGAACGGAAGTCGGATCCCTACATCCGACCAGCAACCTTGAAACCCACTATGGAGGCTGTGGCGGCCTTAGCCAACCAGGTACAGATTCTGACGGACCTGGTCCAGGACCTGACTGCTCGCCTGCAGCATCAGGAGCAGCGAGGGGCTTCTAATATGATGCAGCTCCCTGCCACTCCTGGTACGGTTTCTGAACCCCGAGCAACACCTCCTGACTTCTTTTCCGGGGAGAGAAGTCAGTTTTTTGTGTTCAAAGAAGGCTGCAAGCTTTATTTTGACCTCCGACCACACACCTCTGGCACAGAATACCACAAAGTGGGTTTCGTGATAACTCGCCTGAGGGGAGAACCCTGAATTGGGCCTTCTCCTTACCAGCTGACTCCCCCACCCGACAGTCACTAGACGCCTTTTGTGCTGCTTTGGGTCAGCTGTATGACGAACCTGACCGTGCGGCCTTCGCAGTCTCTAAACTCCTGGCCTTGCGACAGGGGCGGAAGGTGGCTGAGGACTATTGTTCACAATTTCGCCAACACAGCACGGAGTCTGGGTGGAATGACGCGGCCTTAAAGGATCTGTTTTTGACCGGTCTGTCGGAGGGCCTCAAGGACCTCTTGGTGGCACACCCGGAGCCTAGAACTTTGGAGCAAGCCATGTCTCTGGCCATCCGGGCTGACCGACGCTTGGGGGCCAGACGCCCGACTCGGACCAGCCCTGTCCGTACGTCTACACCTTCGGTGGTTCCGACCTTAACCCCTCCCTCCACAGAACCCATGGAGCTGGGAACCATGACCCCGAAGCAACGTCGGGAATATCGTCTCAGGATGAACCTCTGTCTCTACTGTGGGGAGCCAGGTCATCGCATTGTGACCTGTGAGAAAAAGCCGCGGCAGGAAAACTTTCGCTCCTAGGCAGTTGTCGGGAGGACTGTCTAGGAGCTAAGGTACTCCCTGTAAAGTCTAAAATGTTGTTGCCCTGCACCTTAGAATTCCGGTCTTTCTATCGTGCTGGGCAAGCGTTTCTGGATTCTGGAGCTGCTGCTAATTTTGTTAATTTTGAATTTGTTGCTAAACTGTCTGAGTATTTTTTCCGTGTAGACCCCCCTATTCTGGTCTCTGGTGTCGACTCTACTCCCTTGCAGGCTGGTCTTGTAAATCTGGTTACCCCGGAGTTACAGTTCACTATTGGGGCCTTACATACGGAGTCCTGTACATTTTTGGTTATGAAGAACCTGTCTGTGGATGTTGTGCTGGGGCTACCCTGGCTAAGGGAACACAACCCAGTAATTAACTGGGATACGTTGGAACTGGTCAAGTGGGGTTCTCGCTGTGACAGCCACGTGCGCCCAATGGGGGTGGATGTCTCCACCTGTGAAGGAGTTGAACTACCTGACTACCTCTCCGAGTTTTCGGACGTCTTTTCCAAACAGCTATCAGAAGCCTTGCCTCCCCATAGAGAATGGGATTGTAAGATCGAGTTGATATCGGGGGCCAAACTTCCTAAAGGTCGCATCTATAATGTTACGGTTCCGGAGAGGGAATCTATGAAGGACTATATCCAGGATAGTTTGTTACGGGGGCACATCCGGCCCTCCGAGTCTCCAGTAGGGGCTGGTTTCTTCTTTGTGGAGAAAAAGGATGGGGGTCTCAGACCCTGTATTGATTACAGGGAGCTAAACAAGATCACTGTCAGGAACCAGTATGCCCTTCAGCTCATCCCAGACCTCCTCAACCAGGTCACCGGTGCCCAGTGGTTCTCTAAACTCGACCTAAGGGGAGCTTACAACCTCATTCGTATTCAGGAGGGGGATGAGTGGAAGACGGCATTCAATACGCCCCTCGGTCACTTTGAGTACCTGGTCATGCCTTTTGGGTTGTGTAACGCCTCTGCTGTATTTCAAGGTTTCATGAACTCTGTTTTCCAGGACATCATGGGGGTGTTCGTCGTAGTGTATCTAGATGATATTCTGATTTTTTCCCCCGACTGGGAGACACACCAGGTACATGTTCAAACGGTCCTGACTCGACTCAGGGCTAACCAGCTGTTTGCTAAGCTTGAAAAATGTGTTTTTGGGGTGCAGAAGATATCCTTTTTAGGGTATATCATTACTCCATGGGATATCCAGATGGATCCAGGGAAGGTGAAAGCCATCACAGAGTGGGCCCAACCAATCACTCTAAAGGCCCTCCAGCGTTTCTTGGGCTTCGCTAATTATTATCGGAAGTTCATCAATAACTTTTCTGTAGTGGCTAAACCCTTAACGGATCTCACCAGGAAAGGGGCAGATGTGAGTACCTGGTCTCCAGATGCGCTGGCGGCCTTCGCTGCCCTGAAAGCTGCCTTTTCCTCCGCACCCGTTCTTGTCCAACCAGACCTGTCGTGCCCGTTTGTGGTGGAGGTGGATGCCTCCGAGTTTGGAGTAGGGGCGGTACTTTCTCAGGGGCCGTCTACACTCACAAATCTTAGACCGAGCGCTTACTTTTCTAGAAAATTTTCCCCAACCGAACAGAATTATGATATAGGCAATCGTGAGTTACTTGCTATAAAATGGGCGTTCGAGGAGTGGAGGCATTTTTTGGAGGGAGCACGCCATCAGATCATGGTACTCACAGACCATAAGAACCTTGTATATTTAGATTCTGCTAAAAGGTTGAATGCTCGACAAGCTCGTTGGGCTCTTTTCTTTTCCCGTTTTAATTTCCTGGTTACTTACCGACCCGGTTCCAAGAATGTGAAGGCAGATGCCCTATCTAGGAGTTTTGGTATTCCGGAACCTCCTGAGTCGGAACCTGAGACTATCCTTTCCCCTGGGGTGGTTCTCGCAGCTGTCTCCTCTGACCTCTCACTGCTAATTCAGGATGCACAGCAATCAGCCCCTGAAGCACTTCCAGAAGGCAAACTCTTTGTTCCGTTACCTTTAAGGTTGAAGGTGTTAGAAGAGACGCATGCCTCGGTCCTTGCTGGGCACCCCGGTATCCGAGGAACTCAGGAATTACTTTCCAGAACTTATTGGTGGCCTCATATGAGTAGGGATGTTCGGGCTTTTGTCACTGCTTGTCCGGTGTGCGCCAGGGGGAAGAGTGTCAGGAGACGTCCTGAGGGGCCTCTTCTTCCCTTGCCCATTCCGTCCAGGCCCTGGACACATCTGTCAATGGACTTCATCACAGATTTGCCGCCGTCACAGGGGAATACGGCCATTTGGGTCATTGTAGATCGGTTCTCCAAAATGGCACATTTTGTTCCTCTGAGCAAGCTACCAAGCGCCAAACTGTTATCTGACATGTTTATTAAGGAGGTGGTGCGGTTGCATGGGGTTCCTGAGGACATGGTCTCAGATAGAGGTGTACAGTTTGTCGCTCGCTTCTGGCGAGCTTTCTGCAGGAAATTGAATATTGGTCTGTCCTTTTCGTCTGCTTTTCATCCCTAGTCGAATGGGCAAACTGAGAGGATGAATCAAGAATTAATCCAATACCTGCGACTGTTCGTTTCTGACAATCAACATCTGTGGGTTAACTTCCTACCTCTCGCCGAGTTTGCCATTAACAACCATGTAAATTCGTCTTCTCATGTGTCGCCGTTCTTTTGTAATTATGGTTTCCACCCGCAATTTTCTTTTTCTGCGCCCTCAGTTTCTGACACGCCGTCTGCGGACTCTGCCATTAATGAACTGTGCACAGTTTGGGCCCAGGTTCGTAAGAACCTTCAGGGTTCCCAGGATAAACTGCTTGGTCAAGCTAATAAAAGACGCACGATCTCTGCACCATTTGTGGTTGGGGAGCAGGTATTGCTGGCCTCAAAAAACTTGAGACTCAAGGTTCCATCCCTAAAGCTGGCTCCCTGCTTTGTTGGTCCGTTCACCATCTCCCAGGTGGTCAATCCGGTCGCGTACAGATTATCTCTTCCGCAGTCGTGGAAGATTCATGAAGTCTTCCACAAGGGGCTGCTGAAAAAATATGTAACCCCAGTTCTGCCCGCCCAGAGCCTGCCCTCTCCTACTCTTGTACAGGGGGAACTGGAGTATGAGGTAGAACGTTTGATTGATGCTCGGCGTGTGAGAGGTATTTTGCAATATCTTGTACATTGGAAGGGTTTTGGCCCCGAGGACCATACATGGATTCCTGCCCGGGACGTACATGCACCCCTATTGGTCCGACGGTTCCACAGAGCCTTTCCCCTCAAGCCTGCTCTGGGCCGTGGGGGTCCAGTGTCCCCCCGTAGAAGGGGGGGGTATTGTAAGGATTGACGGTTCGCGGGTCCGTCGTGCCCGCATCGCCGGTCCGGTCACACGTGCGGCCGCTGTGCGGTGCAGGGGAGCCCCGGTTCTCGTCACCTCCCCTGGCCGCCGGGCCCCGCCTCGCCGCCGGGTTGCTAGGGACGCGGTGGGTGTTTCCCCGCGTCGCGTCCTAGGTATCCTGGCAACTAAACGTGTGTCTCCTGTCCTGCCTCCTGCAGGGCTGGGGGCGGGTTCCCCAGTGCTGCTGGGTGCACTCAGCTGCTGTCAGGCTCCCCGCCCCAATCAGCTGCTAGGGCGGGAGCTCGGACAGCATTTAAACCTGCTGGTGTCTGCAGTCCAGTGCCAGTGTTAGTTTTGGATTTCCTGCTACACCAGCGTACTGCATAGTTCTGACTCCTGACTCCTGTTACTGACCCTCTGCCTTTGGACCTGACGTTGCCTTTGCCTGACCCTCTTGTACCGCGTACCCTCTTGTTGCTGACCCGGATTGTCTGACTCTCCTTGCTGTTGTTTGTTCCAGTGTCTGTCTGTTCGTTAGTCCCCGCGTCCCCCTTCCTTAGTGAGTGTAGGGACCGTCGCCCAGTTGTCGCCCTGGGGCTTAGCCCAGGGGGGCAAGTAGGAAGGGACAGGGACCTCCAGTTTCCCGGAGCCCGAGTCCTGACACCCAAGACCTGAGGTAAACTTCTTTACCGATGACAACTATGATGTCAAACATCAAACATCCGACTGACCTAGGAGTCTGTCAATCAACTGAGCCAAAACAGACCAACGGCAAACATCATATAATAGATATGACACTTACCGGGCTGTGTGTGAGGTTGATCAGTCCTCTGGTTTGGCACAGTGGATATATGTCCTCCCAGTCCGATGTCGTCGCCCGATGAGTGACACAAGAGTCAATCAGTAAATCCTGCCGACTACGCCAGTTGTTAAGGACCGCTAGGTCACATTAACCTTTCAAGCCTTGGGTTCCAAATCAATTCGTATCCGGTGCACCACGGAGGCCAAGAACCACACAAAGAGTCGGTTTCTAGTTCTCAGATACGTAGAGTTGAGCCACGGCAGATATACAGCTCACTCTGCTTAAGGCGTGCGTACACTGAGCATTTATTGACTGAGTATAGTTCTAATACAGGAAAGGAATACGTCATTAGTCATGGGGTTAATCTCATTGGGTTAGAAAAACATTAAGAATCGTGTATTGTTCAACAATCAGCGTAGTGAGAATATCTATGTGAAATGTCCTTCAAATGATTATTCCTCCCTTGTGAGTTTGGATGATCGCAGCGTCTTATCAGCACGATTTGCTATTTTCCCAAAGCTCAGGACGTGGGGGAGTCTCTTCTGATAGCGACTGTACCAGGCAAATGTTCTCGGATGAATAGAAGAAAAAAAAATCATTAGACATTGCACCGCACCTCCTGCTCTAAAGCTATTTCTGTTTGAATTATTGTTTCACTACACACAAGCTTATTTACATCTTATAATGCTCCATTTTGTATCTAGCGGCCATTTTGAGACAGATTCTTCCATATTATGAGCCTGTACCTTCTCACAAGCAAGATAAGTACAAACAGTATCTTCCTATTGCTGAGGTCTGACAAAGGCAGGAAGTGATTAACCGCCTGAAGCCCTTTCTCATGCTGGATATTGCTGTATAGGGACGTAACGTCAAAGGACCCAAGTATGGATTCGCTAGAAACGGAAACATCCCTGATTTTAGTTAGGAAGTCCGTAGTGTCCTTAACATAAGACGCCGTCCCTACCACAACGCTCCTAAGCACCGTATTGAGAAAGCGTGACACATTACAAAAAAGTGATCCCAGAGACGATTGGTGAATTTTTTTTTGTGAATTTTCGGCAATGTATAGATGACCGGAATGATTGGATGAGCAATATCCAAAAACGATTTTAATTTCAGATCAATGATACCAGAACCTCCTCCAACAACAACATAAGCTCATTTTGATATCGAGGTGTAGGGTCACTTTTCAAAGGCTCATACGTGTCACGGTCCGCTAGCTGTGACAGCAACTCCTGATGGTAGTAGCAGGTATCCATCACCACCACGGCTCCGCCATTATCGGCGGCCCTGATGGTGATGGACATATCATCATCACTGATTGATTTATGGGCTAGAGCTTCCTGCCTCGACAAATTGTGTTTAACAGCCTACTCTTGCTTTCTCAACACTTGTAGATCCCTAGTTACCATACTGGCAAACGCATCCACAATGTGCACCTGGCAGCTGAAAGGAGCTCCAGGTACACAAGCCAAGCTCACATGATGTAAAGTCAGCATCAGGGGGCATCGAGCCAACTGTCAGTGTAGAGTCCTGGGAGGCAGAAAAACGCACTTTCAATTTCAGAGACCTAAATAGCCTAGGACAGTGAAGGTCACACCTAAACCAATCTGTGCAGGGAACCGCTCAGAATGATAAACTACATGACAACACATTGACCTCAGTTGCAGTTAGATTCCTAGTAGATATATTTACCACCAAGGATACCTGATTTAGAGTGCCCTCTGTCACATTCCGGCTCGAGTCCGTATCCCCTGATGCAGATTTCCTTCTTTGGCAGTGCCTCCTACTGCCCCTTCTGTTATTCCACCTTTTCGTTGTTGCCTGTCCCTCACCCTAGGAGGGCGACGTTGCCCTAAAAAAGGTACACTAGTGGGTATCGAGGTGCTAGAAAGTTCATCCAGAGAGTCGGAGCTATCTGATGTGAAGCCAAAGAGCCTCTTGTTCCTCCTCACTCGTGGCTGGTTCACATTCCGCCGAGCAGGATATAGATGGTGATTCTTTGTCCTAGCGCCTCTTGGAGCCTGCCAATTAAAAACGTGGCCACTCCGGTAGTGTTCACTGTCGCAAAACCATTTGGACCTCTTAATCCCTTCAATCTCCTCCTGGTACTTCTTGAGGATAGGTTCCAATTTCTTCTTAAACTGCTCCCAATCCTCCGGTTTCATAGTAGATGACAGATCAGTCTCAGTCAAACTGATCTGTTCTTGGCATGTCCTGATCTCGCCCTGTAGGTACTCCATATTTAAGAGTATTAGATCAAACACATTTGTTTGTAATGTTAATACATGTTAAACAGAAGTCCTCATTGTCGATCATAAAGGTGGGTCGTATGAGTGACCGCAAGGCACGGGGAATGCGTCGAATAGTATAGTAGTCACGGAGTGTAACCAGGTGTAGACGGTATGAAATCAGGTGTGTTAGGACCCTCCCACTTGCATTGCATCACTGTACGGTTCGGGCATCCAAGGAACAAGCCATCAAGCTTCATATTCGAGATAATCCGCTTGGGTGTAGGCAAAGGTATTCGTGTATCCGGGTCCACTCATTCCCGGAATCTGTTTAAATAAGTCCCCAAGAGAGGGTGCCCGCTGTATGGAGTCCATGCTCAACTGAGAAAATATGAGAAAAACATTTTCTTGATTAGCCACATTCCATCACTCATTTCCGTTACCAAATTATTGATTGGGTCCCCCGCCAGAGATGGTGATGGGGAACAGAGACTCAAATTCATTGAGTCTATCGATCTTTGAGTCAGACTCCCTCCATCAGTCTGATTGACCTTAGAGTATAACTGGCTCCCGTTTGTGTAGGCATTGGCTGATTGCTGACGCCTGCTTACTTGTATCACCGTGTTTTTAATGCTTGTGTTTTTGGTCCACAGGTCCCCGGGGCACAGCGGAGATACGGGTCATAGACAGCGGCTTGAGAGTCTCGAAATATCATCCACACATTTGGTGCTTCAGCGCTGTGTTGGCTTTGCACACTTGTATATATTTTGTACTAAGTTTGTCAGATAATGAATAAAATGTTTTTTCCTATATGTGATCAAAGTAATGTTCTCTTTTGACATATTTGTGCACTTTGATCTGTCATTCCAGGAATCTTTGGGCCATTGGGGCTACAAACCCCCTATATGTATTGCTATACATACTGATGAGTGGGCATTCAAAGGCAGATATATACTATGGCCTATACCGATGAGTGGGCATTCAAAGGCAGATATATACTATGGCCTAACGCACGCGCCTAGCAGGTAGGGCACCATCACCTGTGCCATGTTAGCAATAAACCATCAGCCAATGGAGGTAACCCGCACCAGATGGCACACTCTGAAGAACGACAGCAAGAGTCACTAATACTATACTGTACCCATCAAGCTCAGTGCTATAGAGGGTAAAAGACCACCAATTAGTATGGCAGGAATAGAGATAAGCTTGTTATGGCGTTAGGCCATAGTATATATCTGCCTTTGAATGCCCACTCATCAGTATAGGTAAGTATGTATAGTAATACATATAGGGGGTTTGTAGCCCCAATGGCCCAAAGATTCCTGGAATGACAGATCAAAGTGCACAAATATGTCAAAAGAGAACATTACTTTGATCACATATAGGAAAAAACATTTTATTCATTATCTGACAAACTTAGTACAAAATATATACAAGTGTGCAAAGCCAACACAGCGCTGAAGCACCAAATGTGTGGATGATATTTCGAGACTCTCAAGCCGCTGTCTATGACCCGTATCTCCACTGTGCCCCGGGGACCTGTGGACCAAAAACACAAGCATTAAAAACACGGTGATACAAGTAAGCAGGCGTCAGCAATCAGCCAATGCCTACACAAACGGGAGCCGGTTATACTCTAAGGTCAATCACAGACTGATGGAGGGAGTCTGACTCAAAGATCGATAGACTCAATGAATTTGAGTCTCTGTTCCCCATCACCATCTCTGGCGGGGGACCCAATCAATAATTTGGTAACGGAAATGAGTGATGGAATGTGGCTAATCAAGAAAATGTTTTTCTCATATTTTCTCAGTTGAGCATGGACTCCATACAGCGGGCACCCTCTCTTGGGGACTTATTTAAACAGATTCCGGGAATGAGTGGACCCGGATACACGAATACCTTTGCCTACACCCAAGCGGATTATCTCGAATATGGAGCTTGATGGCTTGTTCCTTGGATGCCCGAACCTTAAAGTGATGCAATGCAAGTGGGAGGGTCCTAACACACCTGATTTCATACCGTCTACACCTGGTTACACTCCGTGACTACTATACTATTCGACGCATTCCCCGTGCCTTGCGGTCACTCATACGACCCACCTTTATGATCGACAATGAGGACTTCTGTTTAACATGTATTAACATTACAAACAAATGTGTTTGATCTAATACTCTTAAATATGGAGTACCTACAGGGCGAGATCAGGACATGCCAAGAACAGATCAGTTTGACTGAGACTGATCTGTCATCTACTATGAAACCGGAGGATTGGGAGCAGTTTAAGAAGAAATTGGAACCTATCCTCAAGAAGTACCAGGAGGAGATTGAAGGGATTAAGAGGTCCAAATGGTTTTGCGACAGTGAACACTACCGGAGTGGCCACGTTTTTAATTGGCAGGCTCCAAGAGGCGCTAGGACAAAGAATCACCATCTATATCCTGCTCGGCGGAATGTGAACCAGCCACGAGTGAGGAGGAACAAGAGGCTCTTTGGCTTCACATCAGATAGCTCCGACTCTCTGGATGAACTTCCTAGCACCTCGATACCCACTAGTGTACCTTTTTTAGGGCAACGTCGCCCTCCTAGGGTGAGGGACAGGCAACAACGAAAAGGTGGAATAACAGAAGGGGCAGTAGGAGGCACTGCCAAAGAAGGAAATCTGCATCAGGGGATACGGACTCGAGCCGGAATGTGACAGAGGGCACTCTAAATCAGGTATCCTTGGTGGTAAATATATCTACTAGGAATCTAACTGCAACTGAGGTCAATGTGTTGTCATGTAGTTTATCATTCTGAGCGGTACCCTGCACAGATTGGTTTAGGTGTGACCTTCACTGTCCTAGGCTATTTAGGTCTCTGAAATTGAAAGTGCGTTTTTCTGCCTCCCAGGACTCTACACTGACAGTTGGCTCGATGCCCCCTGATGCTGACTTTACATCATGTGAGCTTGGCTTGTGTACCTGGAGCTCCTTTCAGCTGCCAGGTGCACATTGTGGATGCGTTTGCCAGTATGGTAACTAGGGATCTACAAGTGTTGAGAAAGCAAGAGTATAAGCAGGCTGTTAAACACAATTTGTCGAGGCAGGAAGCTCTAGCCCATAAATCAATCAGTGATGATGATATGTCCATCACCATCAGGGCCGCCGATAATGGCGGAGCCGTGGTGGTGATGGATACCTGCTACTACCATCAGGAGTTGCTGTCACAGCTAGCGGACCGTGACACGTATGAGCCTTTGAAAAGTGACCCTACACCTCGATATCGAAATGAGCTTATGTTGTTGTTGGAGGAGGTTCTGGTATCATTGATCTGAAATTAAAATCGTTTTTGGATATTGCTCATCCAATCATTCCGGTCATCTATACATTGCCGAAAATTCACAAAAAAAAATTCACCAATCGTCTCTGGGATCACTTTTTTGTAATGTGTCACGCTTTCTCAATAAGGTGCTTAGGAGCGTTGTGGTAGGGACGGCGTCTTATGTTAAGGACACTACGGACTTCCTAACTAAAATCAGGGATGTTTCCGTTTCTAGCGAATCCATACTTGGGTCCTTTGACGTTACGTCCCTATACAGCAATATCCAGCATGAGAAAGGGCTTCAGGTAGTTATTCACTTCCTGCCTTTGTCAGACCTCAGCAATAGGAAGATACTGTTTGTACTTACCTTGCTTGTGAGAAGGTACAGGCTCATAATATGGAAGAATCTGTCTCAAAATGGCCACTAGATACAAAATGGAGCATTATAAGATGTAAATAAGCTTGTGTGTAGTGAAACAATAATTCAAACAGAAATAGCTTTAGAGCAGGAGGTGCGGTGCAATGTCTAATGATTTTTTTTTCTTCCATTCATCCGAGAACATTTGCCTGGTACAGTCGCTATCAGAAGAGACTCCCCCACGTCCTGAGCTTTGGGAAAATAGCAAATCGTGCTGATAAGACGCTGCGATCATCCAAACTCACAAGGGAGGAATAATCATTTGAAGGACATTTCACATAGATATTCTCACTACGCTGATTGTTGAACAATACACGATTCTTAATGTTTTTCTAACCCAATGAGATTAACCCCATGACTAATGACGTATTCCTTTCCTGTATTAGAACTATACTCAGTCAATAAACGCTCAGAGTACGTACGCCTTAAGCAGAGTGAGCTGTATATCTGCCGTGGCTCAACTCTACGTATCTGAGGAGAACTAGAAACCGACTCTTTGTGTGGTTCTTGGCCTCCGTGGTGCACCGGATACGAATTGATTTGGAACCCAAGGCTTGAAATGTTAATGTGACCTAGCGGTCCTTAACACTTGAGATGATGCTGTGCAAAAATTATTTTGTGTGGGGATGCCCACTTTAGACAATGCCATGGTACCGCTATGGGCACGAATGTGGCGCCCACGTAGCCAATATATTCGTGGCATACGTAGAGGAGTCCCAGATCTAAATGTCTAACTACTGGCATAAGGTCTGGACGTGGGTCAGGTTTATAGACATCTGCATTGTCTGGGATGGAACAGAGGACGAGCTGTGTCTATTTCATGATGACATTAACCATATTCTCCCTGACCTTAAGGTTACTCTCTTGTCCTACTGTACAAATACAGTTTCTAGACGTCCTGGTATACAAGAGCGAGGGAGGGTTAAAGACGGACCTGTTCACTAAACAGACGGACAGGAATAGCCTGCTTGCATTTGATAGCTGCCATCCTCCATGGATGTGCGACTCCCTTCCGTGGAGTCAGTTATTGAGGATTCGGCGCATCATAACTGACGAAAGGGTGACACTAGGCTGGACCGAATCTGTGCCAAATTTAAATCAAGGGGTTACCCTGATAGACTAACTGCGTAGCTCCATTCTAAAGTGCGCCACATGGATCGTAAGACCCTCTTAACTCCCGCCACTAAACGGGATGTTCGACCACGGATTCCTTTTGTCTCTGATTTTTGCCCCACGAGTGGCCGGGTGGCACAGATCATCAGACGACATTGGTCTATTCTGGCAAGATGCCATGATACAATCCGTGAATTCAGAACGCCCCCAACTATGGCGTATCGGAGGGGAACGAATTTCAGGAATAAACTAGTGCATATGACGCGCGTCCCTAAGACACACTCAAGATAGAATTTGTTGGCACCATTCAAACCAAGCCATTTCCCGTGCTTGAATTGCGCCAGTTGTCATAACATGACAAAAGGTGATACATTCACGCACCCACGGACTGGTAAGAGGTATACCACCAGGGATAGATTTACATGTGCCACATCCGTCCTCCATGTCATCACATGCCCATCCGGGCTTTTGTATGTCGGCGAGACGATTATGGAATGCAAAACCCGCGTATCTGAACACAAAAGTCTGAATGAACGGGCAGGACTGACGTACCGGGTGCCAAACATTTTCTTGATAAGCCACATTCCATCAGTCATTTCCGTTACCAGATTATTGATTCTGTTCCCCATCACCACCTCTGGGATGGCAGGGGACCCAGACTCAAATTCATTGAGTCTATGGATCTTTGAGTTAGACTCCCTCCATCAGTCTGATTGACCTTAGAGTATAACCGGCTCCTGTTTGTGTAGGCATTGGCTGATCGCTGATCGATTGGCTAATGCTTGTGTTTTCCGTCCACAGGTCCCCGGGGCACAGCGGAGACACGGGTCATAGACAGCGGCTTGAGAGTCTTGAAATATCATCCACCCATTTGGTGCTTCAGCGCCGTGTTGGTTTCGCACACTTGTATATATTTTGTACTAAGTTTGTCAGATAATGAGTAAAACGGTATTTCCTATATGTGATCAAAGTAATGTTCTCTTTTGACATATTTGTGCACTTTGATCTGCCATTTCAGGAATCTTTGGGCCATTGGGGCTACATACCCCTCTACTGGTGAGTGGGCATCTGTCCAACAAGCTTATCTCTCTACTCCAGCCATACTAATTGGTGGTCTTTTAACCTCTATAGCACTGAGCCTGATGGGTACAGTATAGTATTAGTGACTCTCGCTGACGTTCTTCAGAGTGTGCCATCTGGTGCAGGTTACCTCCATAGGCTGATGGTTTATTGCCAACATGGCACAGGTGATGGTGCCCTACCTGCTAGGCGCATGCGTTAGGCTATAGTATATTCTGCCTTTGAATGGAGCTGACAATACCATCTTGACTTGCGAGAGGTGTGGTATCCCACGCATGCGCGGCACTACTATGCTCAGTGATGTTATGGATAATGGGGACGTCGGGTTACATTATTGCGCGAGCTGTGAATTCTCGCACATGCATGTAGACTTACCCAAGAAGTGGCTGCGGCACATGTATAAGTTATTACACCTGCTGTAATGATCTGTCCTGTGATTGGTGACTTGTATTTAGTGTTGGGCCGCTGGGGGTCACTTCAGCTTGACAAAGACTCTGTGATGGAGGTGAAATGTTGCGTGGGCTCTTGTTAACCAGGATCAATAAAGGAGCATCTATTTTGATGCAAACACTCAGCAATGCTGCTCGTGTTTTGTACTTTCTGCAAATCCTCTCTGAAGACTTAGAAAATCTTTATAGATTTTTACTAGAGATGAGCGAGCACGCTCGGACCAAGCAGTTACTCGAGCTCGCTCATCTGTAATTTTTTTATATTAGAAAAAAATAGAAAAGTTAAGCAACCCTTTCTCAGTCGTCATAACAAAAAGGTAGATAAGGCAAAAAACAGGGTTGTCACTAAGGGGTTAAAGGTGTTTTTATCAGAACTATCGAAATGCCTTGGAACTCCAGCTCCCTCTCCACTGTTTGTAATGGAAAGGGGCGGACCTTAGCTCCATCCCCGTCCCTCCTATTGCAAACAGTGGCGAGGGCGGAGAGGGGGCGGGAGCTCACTGCACTGCTCCCCTCTGGCCTCCTCCCTTTGCAGACGTATATTGGCTGGGCGTGAAAACCTGACCGATATACGCCCGTCTGAATAAGCCCTTAAAAAATAATTTTTTTTAGCCCCAATAAATCTAAAAAAAAAACTGAAAAAAAAAAAAAGAGTTAAAAAATATATTTAAAAAAATAGCCCCATTTGTCATGGAAAAAAACAGCAAAAATAATTTTGGCAGCTGAAGGAAAAAAAATAGGACAGTAAAACCACCACATAGGTAAAATTGTGACTGGTCCTTAAGGTACACAACAGCCTGGTCCTTGAGGGGTTAATTAAGTACATTAGTTTAACATCACTGTTAAGGCCGTAATCACATGGCCACGAACAATTTGCGCCCAAGATTCTCGGGTGTAAGTCACATGGGACAGCATGCAGACACCCAATCCGTGCGCGGGCCACGGTACATCACATGTCCTACTATCGGACGAGACGCGCGCACGGATACGATATGCAACGATTTCTCAAGCTGCCCGTCTCTACAAGCGAAGAACGGCTGCTGAGCCGGAAGCCATCCACACGGACGGCTCTTCTGCCACACTCCACAATCCTACTTCCCTGAATTGATGCCAGTCTAACTCAAAAACACCTTGCATCTGTGGGGAGGCGAGCGTGAGATCAGGACGAGAGTCACAGCCTAATAGCACACTTGCCCATGTGAAATTAGCTTTAGCTACAGTGCAGCACCAGCCCGCACCGCCCTCACCACGTCCGGCCCCCACAGTACAGCACCAGGCCCCAGCTGCCCTCACCACGTCCGGCCCCCACAGTACAGCACCAGGCCCCAGCTGCCCTCACCACGTCCGGCCCCCACAGTACAGCACTGTACCCCAGCTGCCCTCACCACGTCCGGCCCCCATAGTACAGCACTGTACCCCAGCTGCCCTCACCGCATCCGGCCCCCACAGTACAGTACCAGGCCCCAGCTGCCTTCACCACGTCCGGCCCCCATAGTACAGCACCAGGCCCCAGCTGCCCTCACCACGTCCGGCCCCCACAGTACAGCACCAGGCCCCAGCTGCCCTCACCACGTCCGGCCCCCACAGTACAGCACTGTACCCCAGCTGCCCTCACCACGTCCGGCCCCCATAGTACAGCACTGTACCCCAGCTGCCCTCACCGCATCCGGCCCCCACAGTACAGTACCAGGCCCCAGCTGCCTTCACCACGTCCGGCCCCCAGAGTACAGCACCAGGCCCCAGCTGCCCTCACCACGTCCGGCCCCCACAGTACAGCACTGTACCCCAGCTGCCCTCACTGCATCCGGCCCCCATAGTACAGCATCATCCATTACTGCATCCGCCGCCGCCGCCCCCCCCCCCCCCCCCAGCACCAGCCCTCTTAACGTGTCCGGCCCCCACAGTACAGCACTGGCCCCGCCGCCCTCTCCATTTCCACCCCCCACAGTACAGCACCAGCCCCCCCCTCACCAAAGTCCAGCCCCCACAGTACAGCACTGGTCCCCACCACCCACACTGTGTCCGCCCTCCACAGTACACCACCGGCTCCCGCTGCGTCCGGCCCCCAGTCACCCACACCGCATCCAGCCTCCACAGTAAAGCACCAGCCTCCGCTGCCCTCACCGCATCCAGCCCTCACAGTACAGCATCGGCCCCCAGCCACCCTTACTGTGTCCGGCCCCCACAATACAGCACTGTGCCCCAGCCGCCCTCACCGTGTCCGCCCCCCACAATACAGCACCGGGCCCCAGCCGCCCTCACCGTATCTGGCCCCCACAGTACAGCACCGGGCCCCAGACGCCCTCACCGTGTCCGGCCCCCACTATAAAGCACTGGCCCCCAGCCACCCTCACCGTAGTGTCCGTCCCCCACAGTACAGTACCGAGCACTGGTCCCCAGCCGCCCTCATTGTGTCCGGCCCCACCAATACAGCACCGGCCCCAGCCAACCTCTCCGTTGTGTCCGACCCCCACAGTAGTGCATCGGCCCCCAGCCACCCTTACTCTGTCCGGCCCCCACAATGCAGCACCGGGCCCTAGCCGCCCTCACCGTGTCCGGCCCCCACAATACAGCACCGGGCCCCAGCCGCCCTCACTGTGTCTGTCCCCCACAATACAGCATCGGGCCCCAGCCGCCCTCACCGTGTCCGGCCCCCACAGTACAGCACCGGGCCTCAGTCGCCCTCACCGTGTCCGGCCCCCACAGTACAGCACCGGGCCCCAGACGCCCTCACCGTGTCCGGCCCCCACTATAAAGCACTGGCCCCCAGCCACCCTCACTGTAGTGTCCGTCCCCCACAGTACAGCACCGAGCACCGGTCCCCGGCCACCCTCACTGTGTCCGGCCCCCACAATACAGCATCGGCCCCAGCCAACCTCTCCGTTGTGTCCGACCCCCACAATACAGCACCGTGCCCCAGCCGCCCTCACCGTGTCCGGCCCCCACAATACAGCACCGTGCCCCAGCCGCCCTCACCGTGTCCGGCCCCCACAATACAGCACCGGGCCCCAGCCGCCCTCACCGTGTCCGGCCCCCACAATACAGCACCGGGCCCCAGCCGCCCTCACCGTGTCCGGCCCCCACAATACAGCACAGGGCCCCAGCCGCCCTCACCGTGTCCGGCCCCCACAATACAGCACCGGGCCCCAGCCGCCCTCACCGTGTCCGGCCCCCACAATACAGCACCGGTCCCCAGCCGCCCTCACCGTATCCGGCCCCCACAATACAGCACCGGGCCCCAGCCGCCCTCACCGTGTCCGGCCCCCACAATACAGCACCGTGCCCCAGCCGCCCTCACCGTGTCCGGCCCCCACAATACAGCACCGGTCCCCAGTCGCCCTCACCGTGTCCGGCCCCCACAGTACAGCACCGGGCCCCAGACGCCCTCACCGTGTCCGGACCCCACTATAAAGCACTGGCCCCCAGCCACCCTCACCGTAGTGTCCGTCCCCCAAAGTACAGCACCGAGCACCGGTCCCTGGCCGCCCTCACTGTGTCCGGCCCCCACAATACAGCACCGGCCCCAGCCAACCTCTCTGTTGTGTCCGACCCCCACAGTACAGCATCGGCCCCCAGCCACCCTTACTGTGTCCGGACCCCACAATACAGCACTGGCCCCCAGCCGCCCTCACCGTGTCCGGCCCCCACAATACAGGCCCAGGCCCCAGCCGCCCTCACCGTGTCCGGGCCCCACAGTACAGCACCGGGCCCCAGCCGTCCTCACCGTGTCCGGCCCCCACTATAAAGCACTGGCCCCCAGCCACCCTCACCGTAGTGTCCGTCCCCCACAGTACAGCACTGAGCACCGATCCCCAGCCGCCCTCACTGTGTCCCGCCCCCACAATACAGCACCGGCCCCCAGCCAACCTCTCCGTTGTGTCCATCCCCCACAGTACAGCAACGGTCCCCAGCCACCCTTACCGTGTCCGGCCCCCACAGTACAGCACCGGCCCCCGCCACCCTCACCACGTCTGGCCCTTAAAGTACAACACAGGTCCCCTGCCGCCCTCAGCACGTCCAGCCGTCTCAGTACAGCACCAGTCCTCCGCCGCCCTTACGGTACAGCACTAGTCCCTGCTGCTCTCACCACATCCGGCCCCAACAGTACGGCACCGGCTCTCACCGCAATCAGCCCACACAGTACAGCACCGGCCCCCGACGCCCTCACTGCATCAGGCCCCCACAGTACAGCACCGGCCTCCGCCGCCCTCACTGCGTCCGGCCCCCACAGTACAGCACCGGCCCCCGCCGCCCTCACTGCGTCCGGCCCTCACAGTACAGCACCGGCCCCCGCCACCCTCACTGCGTCCGGCCCTCACAGTACAGCACCAGCCCCGCCGCCCTCACTGCATCCGGCCCTCACAGTACAGCATCGGCCTCCAGCCACACTCGCCGTGGTGTCCGCCCCCCCCCCCCCACAGTACAGCACCAATCCCTTACCGTGTTCGGCCCCTCACCACGTCTGGTCCTCACAGTACAGCACCAGCCCCCGCCGCGCTTACTGCGTCCGGCCCTCACAGTTAAATGGGTCCCCCGCCACCCTCAATGTTTCCGCCCCCCACAGTACAGCAGCTGTTCCAGCAACCCTCACTGGGTCCGGCCCCCACAGCACAGCACCGGTCCCCAGCCACCCGTACCGTGTCCGGCCCCCACAGCACAGCACCGGCCCCCGCCGCCCTCACTACGTCTGGCCCTTACAGTACAGCACCGGTCCGCAGCCACCCTTACCGTGTCCGGCACCCACAGCACAGCACCGGCCCCCGCCGCCCTCACTACGTCTGGCCCTTACAGTACAGCACCGGCCCCCAGCCACCCTTGCCGTGTCCAGCCCCCACCGGACAGCCCCCCACGTGGCGCCTACAGTGCAACACCGGTCCCCCGCGCATATTTAGAATTTCAGCCGCAGCTCAGCAGCGCTGCTGATTAGAGCCACCTGATTGGCTCTTCGGCACCAATCCTAAATATGCGTCCCCCGCCGCCCTCAGCGTGTCCCGCCCCCACAGTACAGCACCGCCTCCCGCTTGCCCCCACAGTACGGCACCGGTCCCCCGCCGCCGTGTCTGGACCCCACAGCACGGTACCGGCCCCCCGCCGCCCGTCATGACTTTATATCACCGGCCCCACCCTGCCCGTCAGCAGCGGAGGGCCGGCGGCTGCTGTGCGGTGATTGGCTGCTCGGGGAGGACGGCCTCCGTCTGATTGGCTCTCCCGCCCGTCCGTCAGCGATCACTTTCGGTTTCTATCCCCATAAGTAGACTCCACTTTCTGTACAGAACAAAACTTACCGACCGTCAGAGGAGCTCAGCGGCAGTCAGCAGGTAGGTGCGCGGCGGCCCGGAGCTCAGCGGCAGTCAGCAGGTAGGTGCGCGGCGTCCCGTCCTCGGCGGTTTTCTCTGTGGGTGGTCCTGTGTCTTGGACGGTGGTGGTGGGTCCTTGGCCGTTCTCCCTGTGCGTGGTTCTTTGTGGTGGTGGGTCCTCGGCCGTTCTCCCTGTGGGTGGCCCTTTGTGGTGGTGGTGGATCCTCGGCCGTTCTCCCTGTGGGTGGCCCTTTGTGGTGGTGGTGGGTCCTCGGCCGTTCTCCCTGTGGGTGGCCCTTTGTGGTGGTGGCGGGTCCTCGGCCGTTCTCCCTGTGGGTGGCCCTTTGTGGTGGTGGCGGGTCCTCGGCCGTTCTCCCTGTGGGTGGCCCTTTGTGGTGGTGGTGGGTCCTCGGCCGTTCTCCCTGTGGGTGGCCCTTTGTGGTGGTGGTGGGTCCTCGGCCGTTTTCCCTGTGGGTGGACCTGTGTCGTGGACGGTGGTGGATCCTCGGTTGTTCTTCCTGTGTCGTGGACGGTGGTAGTGGGTCCTCAGCCGTTCTCCCTGTGGGTGGTTCTTTGTGGTGGTGGTGGGTCCTCTGCCGTTCTCCCTATGGGTGATCCTGTTTCGTAGACATTGGTGGTGGTGGGTCCTCGACTGTTCTCCCTGTGGGTGGTCTTTTGTGGTGGTGGTGGGTCCTCGGCAATTCTCCCTGTGGGTGGTCCTTTGTGGTGGTGGTTGGTCCTCGGCCGTTCTCCCTGTGGGTGGTCCTTTGTGGTGGTGGTGGGTCCTCGGCCGTTCTCCCTGTGGGTGGTCTGTGGTGGTCGGTCCTCGGCCGTTCTCCCTGTGGGTGGTCCTTTGTGGTGGTGGTGGTGGGTCCTCGGCCGTTCTCCCTGTGGGTGGTCCTTTGTGGTGGTGGTGGTGGTGGGTCCTCGGCCGTTCTCCCTGTGGGTGGTCCTTTGTGGTGGTGGTGGTGGGTCCTCGGCCGTTCTCCCTGTGGGTGGTCCTTTGTGGTGGTGGTGGTGGGTCCTCGGCCGTTCTCCCTGTGGGTGGTCCTTTGTGGTGGTGGTGGTGGGTCCTCGGCCGTTCTCCCTGTGGGTGGTCCTTTGTGGTGGTGGTGGTGGGTCCTCGGCTGTTCTCCCTGTGGGTGGTCCTTTGTGGTGGTGGTGGTGGGTCCTCGGCCGTTCTCCCTGTGGCTGGTCTCTGGTGGTGGTGGGTCCTCGGCCGTTCTCCCTGTGGCTGGTCTCTGGTGGTGGTGGGTCCTCGGCCGTTCTCCCTGTGGGTGGTCCTTTGTGGTGGTGGTGGTAGGTCCTCGGCCGTTCTCCCTGTGGGTGGTCCTTTGTGGTGGTGGTGGTAGGTCCTCGGCCGTTCTCCCTGTGGGTGGTCCTTTGTGGTGGTGGTGGTAGGTCCTCGGCCGTTCTCCCTGTGGGTGGTCCTTGGTGGTGGTGGTGGTAGGTCCTCGGCTGTTCTCCCTGTGGGTGGTCCTTGGTGGTGGTGGTGGTAGGTCCTCGGCTGTTCTCCCTGTGGGTGGTCATTTGTGGTGGTGGTGGTAGGTTCTCGGCCGTTCTACCCGACGGTGGTCCTTTGTGGTGGTGGTGGTGGGTCCTCGGCCGTTCTCCCCGACGGTGGTCCTTTGTGGTGGTGGTGGTGGGTCCTCGGCCGTTCTCCCCGACGGTGGTCCTTTGTGGTGGTGGGTCCTCGGCCGTTATCCCCGACGGTGATCCTTTGTGGTGGTGGTGGTGGGTCCTCGGCCGTTCTCCCTGACGGTGGTCCTTTGTGGTGGTGGTGGTGGATCCTCGGCCGTTCTCCCCGACGGTGGTCCTTTGTGGTGGTGGTGGTGGGTCCTCGGCCGTTCTCCCCGACGGTGGTCCTTTGTGGTGGTGGGTCCTCGGCCGTTCTCCCCGACGGTGGTCCTTTGTGGTGGTGGTGGTGGTGGGTCCTCGGCCGTTCTCCCCGACGGTGGTCCTTTGTGGTGGTGGTGGTGGGTCCTCGGCCGTTCTCCCTGTCGGTGGTCCTTTGTGGTGGTGGTGGTGGATCCTTCGCCGTTCTCCCTGTGGGGGGTCCTTTGTGGTGGTGGTGGGTCCTAGGCCGTTCTCTCTGTGGTCCTGTGTTGTGGACGGTGGGTCCTCAGCTGTTCTCCCTGTGGGTGGTCCTGTGTCATGGACGGTGGTGGTGGGTCCTCGACCGTTCTCTCTGTGAGTGGTCCTGTGTCTTCGTGGTGGTGGGTCCTTGGCCGTTCTTCCTGTGTCGTGGACGGTGGTGGATCACAGCCACCGTCCATTGGTAAACCAATCACAGCCATTCATCGAGCATTGGCTGTGATTGGCTAAACGTCTGCCAATCACAGCCAGCGCATCCAGGAGGCGGGGATTTTTCAATCTCCGGCCAGAAGATGAAGAGGAGAAACAGTGGTGGGACCCGGGGAGAAGCTGCAATAAAGGTCACCAATAGGAAGTACAAGTCCCCCGGAGACTGCTGTCTTATAAGTGTTTTGTGCTTCCGTCTTCAGGATGGCTCAGTGGTACGAACTGCAGCAGATTGACACCAAGTTCCTGGAACAAGTCCACCAGCTGTATGACGACAGCTTCCCCATGGAGATCCGTCAGTACCTGGCGCAGTGGCTGGAAGGGCAAGACTGGTGAGTGTAATGTGATGCCCTAGAGAGGGCTGGTGGGGGTCTGTGGAGGGGAGTCTCTTATTGCAGGACTGTTAGCTGTTGTACCGCCATCCGTCTCTATACGTGCTCTTCGGACGCTCACATCCAGTTTTGCCTCCTCTGAGGTGTGGTCACACATGGCGCTCGTGTCTATTGCTGCCAGTAGAAAATTGGGGCATAACAATGAAATTTTGCTGTGATTTTTTTTTTTTTTTCCCCCAGTAGTCTTTGCACAAAAAAGTGCCCTGACTGCTGTGCCTGAAGCAACCTTTCAAGCTGTCCAGTACATGACCTGGTGCAATAAATGGTACTATTATAAAAAAAAAAACTTTTTCCACAAAAAATACGCCCTTATTCGGCTATGTCAACGAAAAAAAAAAAGATGGCTCTTGAAAAGTGAGGATGAAAAAAGTGAAACCGCAAACCCCAAAGATATCGGCTTCAGATCCACATTGGTAAGACGGGATATGGAGTTGGCAGCGCCCGGTGTGAGCGAGGTCCTGCGCGGCCCACAATGCACCTTCCTGGCATTAGGCATGTCTTCCATCCACCATGCGGGGCTAACATATACCAGACATTATAGTGTCAGCTACTTTTCTGTTCGTTGGTATGGAGAGGCGTCACCCGCAGTACGGTAGAGATTGAATGGATGGGTGGCCCTGCCCCAGTCATTACCGTCCCACTGAGGATGGATGAAGCTTGACAGCTAGATGCTCCATTCTAGATGATCCTTCTCCCTGCAGGGGGTGCTGTAAGCCTGCAGTAAGGACAGGGGGACTTGGGACCCCCATTCTCAGGATCGGTTAGGGTCTCGGCGGGGAGATCCCCACCAGTCAGACCTTAAACACCTGTCCCATATCAATTTTAGGATTAACCCTTTAAGGCCTCATGTCCACGGGGAAAATCAGGCCCGCCATGGATTCTACATGCAGAACCCCGCAGCGGGTCCCTCCTTTCCCGCGAACATGAGGCCTAAAAATAAGATTTACTCACCTGTCCGGACGCTGCGGATCTGCTCTCCGTCGCGGCCGGATCTTCTTTCTTCAGCCTGGCGGATTTGCTCGGCACGCCGGCAGCGTGCTGCGCGCATGCACCGTGCACTCCTTCTTGTTTTTGAACCCCTGCTCTCCCGCGCCGGAGAGCAGGAATTCAGCTGCAGGTGTGCCGCGGATCCGGACGGCTTCCATAGGCTTCAATAGAAGTCTGCGGGAGACCCGCACTAAAATGGAGCATGCTGTGGGTGTTTTCCCGCACACACAATCCGCACCTCAGGGAAAAATGACATCCGCAGGTATTTAATTACCTGCGGGTGTCCAATGCATCCCTATAGGGCGCGGATCACGCTGCGGGTGGAACGCTGCGGATTTTAAATGTTATTTTACTGGTGGACATGAAGCCTGAGGGTACGGCAATAGTGCAGACTCCGCAGCAGTAAATCTGCACTACGATGCATGTGACTCGCACATTACAATCTGCACCGATGCTGGGGATTGTGTCACGGTGTTTGATGCAGAGATTATGTGGGTTTTAGTGTAGGTTGTCCGCTGCAGTAAATGTGCGCCATTTCCACTTCGTGGACGTACCTTCCGCACATCTCTCGTCTGTGCGGACTGCAGACACGGCCTTCCATATAGTTTGTGGCCACGAGTCTTATGTCCTTCATTTGTAAACTGATGTGTAGACCTGACTGATCGGCTGTCGCTGCGGGGACGCGACTGATCGGCTGTCGCTGCGGGGACGCGACTGATCGGCTGTCGCTGCGGGGACGCGACTGATCGGCTGCGGGGACGCGACTGATCGGCTGCAGGGACGCGGCTGATCGGCTGCGGGGACGCGGCTGATCGGCTGCGGGGACGCGGCTGATCGGCTGCGGGGACGCGGCTGATCGGCTGCGGGGACGCGGCTGATCGGCTGTCGCTGCGGGGACGCGGCTGATCGGCTGCCGCCGCAGTCTGTGGAGTCTTTTCTGATATTGTAGTATTGGCTAATTAACCCCTTATCTGATAGATATACTGATGCTAAGATCGGGGCCACCGCTTGCACCAAGGGAGCTGGAGGTGATGACTTTTCTGCTTGAAGTGATTCACTTTCCCTTTTCTATCCGGCCTACCAGATGGGGAAGATGACTTGTTTCAGCTGCTGGATGGGACACCTAGACCCTTTTTTGGCTCCTCGCTTTTTCAGTTCATCCCCACCCCCCTTTCCCGAACTTTACACAAACACTCCATCCATGGTGTTCCAGATGATAATGGGGTCCCTTTGGTGCTCCACATGGTAAACGTACCCTCTTGTGTGCCCCACAAAGTGTTAGTGCCTCCTTTAAGTCCCCCTACAGAAAGTGTCCTCATTGTGCCCACATGTAGCAATTAGAAAAACAAAAGTACAATAATCAGACCCTCGCCCGGCCTTGTTTCTGCGACCAGCAGCCAGATTCTCTTTCTGTAACCTGAAGTCCAGCGTAGACAGAGCGCTGCTGGGGTATTGCACCACCGGCTGCTCCCGCGCCAGAACCAGGCTCTCTACAACACCTGAGCTTTCACCCCTGTGCCCACAGTCGTTGTGCCCCGGCTTTGAGTCCCTCTTACTGCAGACGGGTTTCATTTGACAACGGGCAGCAAATTAGAAGGGAGGGGGACCCCTAGTGGCAGAGCTTAGTAATGAGAATCAAGGCAAAAACTTGAGTATGATCACAACTTATGAGTACACCTTTATCTTATGGTAACCCATTAACACCGCAGTGTCTGACAGGACCGACCACTTATTCTTCCTGTGTCACAATTCAAGAGTCCTAACTTTTATTTTTCAGTCAATATAGCCATGTAGGGACTGGGTACTAATAAACAGATGCTCATGGCAGAGCTGGGGGGTCTTTGTTCATACCCCAGTGGCCATAGTAAAGCATGGGCCCCCCCCTGTTGGTGTTGTGGGAGGACTCATGGGCTAGAAAATAGCGCCCCCTTCCCTCTGCCTCTATTAACTTCCATGAATCACATGGATGCTAGGACTGCAGCATCTAAGCGGGGAAAACAATTGGAGATTGTCATTTTTGGTTTCTAATCGGTCCATGGTGCCCAAGGCTATTAGTACCAGCATGGGCATTGGGGTACCTGTGTGCACATCACTGCTATCTTATATCAAGTGTTGCTTTAGACAGGCCATGCATCAGAAAAATCCCTTTTACAAGCTGCCATAAAAATACGGAATGGTGGTTAATGGGTTAAATTATGCGATATTCATAGAAAGCAACATTCGCCATAAGTGGTGACAAGGGGACCCCAACTCCACCTGCTAAGACTGCCATTTAACGGATCTAGATTAGTTTGGGGATTTGTAGACTTTTTTTTCTTGCTTCCCACAAGCTGAAGTTGTCTTTAATATGTAGCGTCCGTCCGGAGGCTCCATGTGTGACTGTGACCATGTTTGTCTTTCAGGGAGCACGCATCGACTAACGTGTCTCTGGCCACCATCCTGTTTCACGGTCTTCTGTTTCAGTTGGATGACCAGTATAGCAGGTTCTCCTTGGAAAGCAACTTCTTGTTGCAGCATAACATTCGGAAGAGCAAACGCAACCTACAGGTGCCGTATACATATATAGACTTCTGACTTATCACTTGTAACTGCATAGACAGTAGATAACTGTTAAAGGGAGCTTAGGAGCCTACTGGGGGGGGGAAGAGCCTAACGGAGTATGTGAGGACGCACTGGACGAGATCACGCCGTATATCCTTACATTAATCCTGTTACTGGGACAGAACATTGGTTAGCTTACAGCTCCGGAGCTCCAGCATCTGCTCTGCCGCTACAAAAGGGCATGACGCACCGTAAGGAGCACTGCCAACTGGGAGAAGCCGGCGGTGGTGAGAACAAAGATGGCGCCGGTGTGCAGGGAGAGAAGGACTGCGAGCACGTGGAAGTCAATCTGGAGACCCTGGGGCAAGGCTCTCAAAGTTTGCCAGGGTGGTTCCATTGGCAGCACAGACGCCTGTGAGGGAGAACAGCGATATCTATGTACAGGACATCACCAATAAGACTGGAAATCTAACGGTAGCGCTGGTGGATGGAGGAGAGAAGACAAGTCCAACATAGAGGATCACAGAGGACATGGATCCCCAGGGAGTACATCCACAACACTAAATGCAGAGTCCACATAGAGACCTTGTGGGGTGTGAACAAGGGTAATAGTAAATTAAGTACACTCCAACTACAAGTCCGCTCCCTACAGGATAACATGACAACCATTAGACAAGATACACAAAAAGCGACAGAGCGAATGACCACAGTGGAAGATCAGTTAGTACATCTGAAATGGGATATGAAGTGAAACGTTTAGTCTATTGCCAATTTGAGTAAAATCGAAGACCTTGAAAATCGGTCAAGGTGTAATAACACCCAGATGATTGGTCTTGCCGAGAAAGTGGAGGGTAGTGGTCCTTCTGACTACTTCCAATCATTGCCAAAAAGATTACCGAGCTATGATTCACTGCCGCCAACATTCGCGATTAAATGGGGTCATCATGTCCCATCCAGACCATCCCCAACCTAGGGGTTCCTCCACATTCCATCCTTATTAAGCTGCTTAGTTTTTTATCGGATGACTTGAATTTTTCAATGACACTATTTAAGATACTATGAAATGTACTGAGCAAACACAAGACACTCGCCTGTCTTCGTCAGGGGCAGTCAGGGCAGACGAGTCAGCTTTGCTTTACAGGTGGCTACACGCAGAAACAGACAAACATGGACCTAACTTCCATGGACGAAGGGGACAGGATAATGCTCAGGCATCTGCCCATCAATGGATGGGTAGGACAAAGAAACAGGAACCGGGCATCCAACGACCAGCGGATGGTTGGATTAGACATAGGATGGAAAGCAGCCATAGACCAGACTGACAAACGCCCAAATCACTCACCAAACAAACCTGCAAGCATGAACAGATAGAAATGCTAAAGAATGTACAAGGTATTAGTTCGTGGATTGGCCAAGTCACTTAAGCCCCGTGAACACACTTCAAGGGTCCTCGTTGTCTCGTGGGTCCCTACTCTAACAAGAACACTAACCCCTGGAAACCTACCTGCAAATAGGGCGATCGTCCCAATAGGGACGGCCCTGCGCTAGAACCTAGGACCTCATTCGTCCAGAAATGGTAAACAATCTAAGCAGCACAAGACACAGTTCACACCAACACATCTTGGAATGCATACATAATGATACAGGACTGTTCATACCACATGTCTAGCAACCAGCGCAGACACACAGAACCCATCCCAGCTCACACCCACAGAGCAAGCATGAATGCTGGGCTTTCCGCTGTTTGTTCAGTGTGATCAGTGTCCTGTTCCTATGTGTTGGTACATGTGGCATGAACAGTCCTGTTCAGGGTGCATGCTGTGGTGTGTTGTGTTGTATGCAAATCCCTGAAGTGTTGGTGTGAGCTGTGTTAAGTCCTGCTGTGTTTCGTTTGTCGTCTAGGTAGGTCTCTAGGTTCCAGCACAGGGCTGTCCCCTGTAGAGACGATCACCCTGCATGCAGGCAGGTTTCACATGGAAGTTCTTGCATTAGAGTAGGGACCCGCGAGACAACAAGAACCCTTGAAGTGGGCTCACAGGCATCTTGGCCAAAGTACGAACCAATACCTCGCATTGTATCTATTTACGTCTGTTTATGCATGTGGGTATGCTTGGTCGTGTTTTGTTTGTCAGTCAGTGTGTTATAAGTCAATCCGTGAGTTATGTCCGCTATTTCCGAGTTCTGTCAGAGTTTCACCAGTTCGTGAGTGTGAATGACGAAACAGCAAGTCCCGCTGATTACTAAACTTAATCTGGACTCATTAGTGATGAAATGTGAACAGAAGCTAGAAATATAGTGCTAACTTCCCCTGCCAGGGGTAAAGAGAGTTAAAGGGCTTGTCCCGCCGCCAAAACCTTATCCCCCCCCCCCCCCCATTAATGCCCTGTAGAGTAGAAGCATCACACACTACAGCTTTACACATACAAATCGATATTTTGCTCACCTTTTTATTCTTTTTCTTCCCTTTATAAAACTGACCAGAAGAATTTTTCAAAGATGGCGCTGCTGGGTAGTTCCCATGATACACTGCTCTCTCTCTCTCCTCAGCGTGCGCGCTCCCGATGACGCCGGTCACATGACTGGGTCATTATGGAGACGCACGCTGTCATGGGGAGAGCAATATAGGGCTGTGAAAGCCCGATATAGCTCTCCCCCCTCCGGGAGTTCCTTCACTGCTTTGAATGGAGCCGGCAGCCTCCCGGCCTATTCAAAGCAATGGGAGATCAGGGAGAGCAGTGCGATCTCCTACTACTGCTGTGACAGCTGTAGCCGCAGATTCCTTCATCTCCACAGCATGTCCCCTCATCACTGGACACTGTGACAGCACTGTCACATCATTCTTACAGTGTCCAGTGATATGGGGAGAGGTCTGGGAGATGAAGGAATCTCCTGCCACAGCTGTCACAGCAGTAGCAGGAGATTGCGATCTCTGTCATTGAAAGTGAAAGTAACACAAAACACACACATCCCCCCTCCCCCACAGTGCCCCCCCCAGTGTCCCCCATACACATGCCCCTTACCACAGAGCCCCCTCCAAAGTACCTCCCACAGTGCCCCCCCCACACTGCCCCTCCTTCAAACATGCCCCACACACACACATGCCCCTCCCACAGTGCCCCCCCAAAGTACCCCTCCCTCCAAAGTGCCCCCCCACACACATGCTACCCAACAGTGCCTTCCCCCACAGTGCGCCATCCAGAGTGCCCCCCCCCTCAGTGCCCACTCCAAAGTTCCCCACAGTGCCCCCTGCAAAGTGTTCCTCTCCCACCAGTGTCCCTCCACAGTGCCCACCCCAAAGTGCCCCCCGCCACACAGTGCGCCCATACACATACACCCCCCCCCTCTACAGTGCCTCAGCCACAGTGCCCCCACACACATGCACCCCCATTGTCTCCCACCAGTGACCCCCCCCCCCCCCTACAGTGCCACCCCCGACAGTGCTCACACACAGTGCCCCTCTAGTGTCCCCTACCACACAGTGCTCCCCCCCACAAGTACACTGACAGCACCCACCACCCCTCCCCACCACAAGTTCAGTGACAGCTATATATAGATAACACAGCTAACCCCCTCCCCTCCCTGCACAGAAAGGATTACACCATGTGTGACAAATTACTGTCACAGAACCCCTCCCACCCTATGCGACAAATTACTGTGACAACACCACCCTCCTCTTTCCCCCGCGACAAGTCTATGTGACGGCACCCGACAGCGCCCCCCACCGGCGCTAAGTGACATGCCGGCACCCGCACCCCCCCACCAGTGGTGAGAGCCCGGCTCCTGCACCCCTCCTCCCCTGGCGCTAAGTGACATGCCGGCACCTGCACCACCACCACCACCACCACCACCACCAGTGGTGAGAGCCCGGCTCCCGCACCCCCCCCCCCAGCGCTAAGTGACATGCCGGTACCCGCACCCCCCCTCCACTACCAGTGGTGACAGCCCGGCTCCCGCACCCCTTCCCCAAGCGCCAGTGGACATGCCAGCACCCAAATCCCCCCCGACCAGTGACAGCGCGGCAACCCCTACCTGCACCCCCCACCTCCCCCCTGAGACCGGTGACAGCGCGGCACTTCCTCCCTTCCCCAGACCAGTTACCCATTGTTGCAGCCAGACACCCTCCCCCCCCCCCCGCCGACCAGTGAAATGCTGGCACCCGCACCCCAACTCCACCCCCCATCCCAAGACCAGTGACTTACCCAGAAGGACGGTCCGCCGGGGGAGGCTACTTCTTCTTCTGCCAGAGCCAGGGGAAGCCGTTGCCATGGAGTAGGAAAAGACTGCGCATGCACCTGCATCAGGCGCGTTCACAAGGACCTGACCAGCGAGCAAGAACTACAGCGCCTGCGCGATTGTTGGGAGAAGAGACACCACTGGAATGGTCGTATCCAAGGCGGCAGACAGGTAAATATAGGGGGGGGGGGGCACCGGATCAGGTAGGTATATATCTTCTGTATGGCGTATTTACAAAGCACACATTATATTACAAAGTGCTTCGTAATAGCCATACAGAGGTATATATAGCCATTTTGCACGGTGGGACAACCCCTTTAATCTAACAAACATGATCTGGATGCCGCAGTTGCTGCATCTGTTCCATAAACCGCCACAATGGATAATTCAGCTTTTCTTTTATAAAGTTTTTAGTAGCCTATTTAGGGACCTGATATGGTGGAAAAAAATACTCAGAAAGGCCGCCTGCAGACGAGCGGGTCGAATCCGGCAGCGAGAATTCTCGCCACGCGATCCGACCCGAGCGCCTGCAGGGACGAGCGCGTACTCACCCGCGCCTGGCGGCCCCGGCTCTTTCATGTGCCGGCTGCCGCGCAGCCGGCGCATGCGCAGACCGGAGCCGGCGGCCGGGTGAGTGCGTGCCCCGCAGAAAATTAGGACATGCCGCGGTTTGTTTGCCGCGCGAAATTTCGCGCGGCCAAACCGCGGCCGTCTGCATAGGAGTGCGTATTTTAATGCACTCCTATGCAAACTTTCAGCGGCGGAAATCCCGCGGCGGGATTTCCGCTCGTGTGCAGGCGGCCAAAGAGCTGGAAACACTTTACAGGACTGAAGAGTTAGGTGGTTTAGTTCTACCCAACCCCATGACACTTTCTAACCTCACGAATGCAGCACTTTAGAGGGTGGGAGGTGGAGGAGATGCGGGATGGTAATTACCAGTTGCTGAAGGAGCATTTTGAAAGTCCATATTTTTTTGAGGACCTAAAGCCGCATAGATTCAAACGTAATGCCAACATTTTGCTGTACTCTAGGTAATGCATAAAACTTGATGCAGGACTGAAGACATTGTTGTCAGAGCTCTAAGGAACTCCATACAGCGTTTCACTGTCTGCTCTGGATCACATGTGAGAAGTTGTGTACACAAATCCCTGACACACGACACAGCCAGTATCATGCGATAATGAAGCTCTTCTGAGTTTATTACAAGGCAGAAACGTGTGTGTGTGTGTATATATTTGCGTGCGTGCGCGCGTGTGTGTGTGTATATATATATATATATATATATATAACACACACACACAGTCCGCTACTTGCGAACAGGTTCTGTTCCAGGAGCCTGTTCGCAAGTCCGAACAAATGGTTGTATGGAGCGGGATCGCGGGTGGATCCCGCTCCATACAACGTTGGGTGCCGGCTGTTCTTACCCAACGGCAGCAGTTCCGACGAGCCGCGCCGCTTGTCGGAACTGTTAACATTTTAAATACCGCTCTGACAGCCTTATTTAAAGTGTTAACAGTTGTGACGAGCGGCACGGCTTGTTGGGTGCCCACTGTAAGAAACAGCCAGCACCCAACGTTCAGGGGTCCGTACAACATCCCACGATGAGATTGCGGGACGCTGTGCGGTTGCTAGGCAGCCGGGGACCTCCTGAAAAGCCCCAGAGCTGCTTATGCAGAGTGCCCATCAAGCGCACGGCTTGATAGGCGCTCTGCATAGACAGCCCTAGAGCCTTTCAGAAGGCCCACAGCTGCCTAGCAACCGCACAGTGTCCCGCGATGTGACCGAACAGGCTTCTATCAGGCTTGATAGAAGCCTGCCCGGTCCCTGCACAGTATGATGTAATGCCATAGCATTACATCATAATGTGCAGAACAGATTGTTCGCATCTTGCGAAATTCGTAAATCGAATGTTTGCAAGTAGGGGACTATCTGTGTATGCATATATAATATAATGCGTGTGTGTGTGTGTGTATATGTGTGTGTGTGTATACATATATATATATATATATATATATATATATAATTAATATGTGTGTATGTATTGTAAGGGATTAGAGTTAGGATAGGTAGCAGCGTGGGCTTCCGCAGCCAGAGACCGTGATACCGGGCAACAAAGTTCTTTTGTCCAGGCTTCGCCTGGGTTTATTGCAGCATAACACAAACAAAACAGAAATAAACACCTGCTCGTCTGAGCGCTCACTAAACATAGACCAGTGAATATAAAGACAACAGCAGCACTCACATGGATTCACTCTAGACCAGTCCAGTCGTTCTGTTGCAAAAAAATGCAGTGAGGAGCAGGTAGCTGCAGCAGCCCAGCTTGGTCAGGATCACGACCCAGTAATCAATAGGAATATACAGCAAAGACCAGGCAGCATCAGATGAATCTTCAAAGCAATTTCCAATCTTTATTCCTCCAACAAAGGAAAAACCTGCGACGTTTCGGTCAATAATGACCTTTCTCAAGCACGAAGCGCCTCTAATATCAGCACAGCGCACAATTAGTTATCTTCATATCTGTGGAGACCAATTGTCTGCTCGGCCTGCCTCAATTGTCGAGATCTATAGAACTGTGCATGGTTAGTTTGTATCTTCATTATTATCCCGACAGTATTTGTGAGACACGACTAATACCTCTAGGTTTTCAATAGTCAAAAGACTTTAGTGTGTATGGGTCAACTAGGACTCTTCGCCACTGGTACGTGCCCTGGGATATGTAAGTGATCTGCCGGTGGAGGAGCAAAAGCAGATTATAGTGGCAGGGCTCATATCACAGGGAAACTAATAGCACGACACTGGCTAGATGAGACCCCCCCTCCCCCCCCCACATTGGGAGAATTCAGAAACCAAGTCAACAGATTACTACCCAGATTACAGGCCACAAATACTATAGCACCTGGTTAAAGTGGCGGAGTATCGTTGAATCTGCTCATCAATAGATCAGTAGTCTAATCATTAAGATCCCTTGGGAAAAACGAGTGGTCCTGCATCAGATGAACGGACATGGAGGCGAAGCCTCGCTCATATGAATAATTATGACCGCGACACAAGTTCTAAATATAAAAGGTCTGAATCTTCTCTATTTGGATACATGTTTGCTGTCTGTTCGCGCCATAGCAAGTTCCATTATCTATGTACATGTAAGAGATGGAGACGAGTCTACACCCCAGGAGACACACAAGATGCAGGAGAAGGAGTAACTAAGGAGCTGCATACATTAATATTCTGATGTGACTACAGACCTTATCCGGGATTGGGACAGGGGAGAGACGTGAGGGAGGGGGTTGAATTGTGTTATGGAGGCTTGTGTTTGTTTTGGTGTTTAAAAAAATAATAATTTAAAGGATAACATACATAGTAACATAGTATGTAAGGCCGAATGAAGACAATGTCCATCTAGTCCAGCCTGTCTATCCTACTGTGTTGATCCAGAGGAAGGCAAAAAACCCCAAGGCCAGAAGCCAATTAGCCCTTTTGGGGGAAAAATTCCTTCCCGACTCCCTAATGGCAATAAGACTGTTCCCTGGATCAACTCCTAATAGTACCTACCTGCCTATATACCAGGATTGACACTTAACCTAATATTTATATCCTGTAATATCCTTCTTCTCCAGCAAGACATCAAGTCCCCTTTTAAACTCCTCTATGGATTTTGCCATCACCACTTCCTCTGGTAGAGAGTTCCACAGTCTCACTGCTCTTACAGTAAAGAACCCCCTTCTATGTTGGTGATGAAACCTACTTTCCTCTAATCGTAGCGGATGTCCTCTTGTTACCGTCGTGGTCCTGGGTGTAAACAGATCGCGGGAGAGATCCATGTGTTGTCCCCTCATGTACTTATACATGGTTATTTGGTCGCCTCTTAACCTTCTTTTTTCTAGAGTAAATAGTCCCAATTTGGATAGCCTCTCTGGGTATTCCAGTCCCGTCATTCCATGTATTAGTTTAGTTGCCCTTCTTTGAACCCCCTCAAGCACTGTGACATCTTTCCTGAGCACCGGTGTCCAGAATTGTACGCAGTATTCCATGTGAGGCCTGACAAGTGCCTTATATAATGGAAGGATAATGTTCTCGTCCTTCGCCCCTATACCTCTTTTAATGCACCCCAAGACGTTATTTGCCTTTGCAGCAGCTGACTGGCATTGGTTACTCCAGTTTAGTCTATTATCCACTAATACCCCCAGATCCTTTTCCATATCACTTTTCCCTAGTGGTACCCCATTAAGTGAATATTTGTGACATCCGTTCCTCCTGCCCATGTGCATAGTCTTACATTTTTCAACATTTAACTTCATTTGCCATTTTTCTGCCCATTTTTCTGGATCCTCTCACCAAGTTCATGCTGTCCGAACCCCAGAGAGCAGGAACTTGGGACAGGCACAGCACTGCAGGGGTATGTGAAACGTTTCAGAATAAAGTTACTCTAAAGATCGGCATGAAGCACGGCTTGGAGACATGAAGTTAAAGAAAAAGTCCGCAGTTATGACATAAATTATTAGAAAAATTACCAAGATGTGTTAGTTTTACCCCCACGACACCGACAGGGTGCATGCCTCTCCGTGGCCGGCTGTGGTGTGTGGAGGAGCGTATGCAGGACGGCATCATCTGTGGGTGGAGATAGGTGAATTTACCAAACTGTGTGTAAAAATATAATGTATCTGGAAGGAGGACGGTCCTGGACTGGCATGTGGTCTTCTCCCACTTCTGTGTGCGCTGTCGCCAAAAGGGTTGACACCAATCTGCCTTACTTGAGCGCACGGTCATGTGCTACAGCGACCGGGAATTGTTGGCAGGTCAATAATTTTACATTGCCCAGAACGAAAATGATGTAGGGCACTGTTAAATCTAAAAACATGAATTTGCTGGAAAGAATACGGCTTCATGCCCGCGGCCGGGTCGCATTCCAACTGTGAAATATCACAGCGGATTCAGACCCAACGCCTCCCAGAGACCCTATACTCACCTCTCCGCACCCGTGGCGAGGGTCTTTGCCGGCGAGCCGGTGCGCATGCGCAGTGCGTGACGCGATTTCCCACAATACTTCCGCTGTGCTCACAGCGGAAGTATCGCGGGACAGACGGTTTCCCTTGACTGCAATAGAAGCAGCCCATGCAGTTTTTTGCACAAATTAGATTATGCTGCGATTTTTTTTTTTTTTTTCCACAAGCGGAAAATCGCAGCTGATTTCCACTTGTGGGCAGGGGAGAATCGACGTAAGTAGACAATACATAGAAGGGTCAAAAAAACCTCTATCTATCTATCTATCTATCTATCTATCTATCTATCTATCTATCTATCTATCTATCTATCTATCTATCTATCTATCTATCTATATAAAATTGAATGTATGTCTGTCTGTGTGTATGTCTGTCTGTGTGTCTGTCTGTTTGTCCTTTATGCGCTACTACACCATTCATCCGATCGGCATGAAACTTTGGGAAGTTGTTGAGTACACTCCTGGGAAGATTATAGGCATAGTACATTTATGCTATGATAAATGACGCGCGTGCGAGCGTCGTCGACATTTACGCCCCCCCGACATAGATCGTTTCATTTCCATCATTGCCACTAATTCTCTCACTTCCAATTCTCTCACAGGCATTAATTATGTCATAAATAGGAAAAGCTAATAGGTCCCAACTCAATTACTCAATTCTAAGCGCAAAAGAATTATCGTCCAAATTTTACGTACGGAATCTAATTTTCCAGAGCGTCATCCCGACGGCCCCATTACATATGGAGGTTGCCCTCTGACCCAGGTAGGGACAGGAAGAGTTTAAAAGCACCTCCCTTTCCACCCGTGCTTCAGTGTCTTCCTGTCCCTACGGTGGGACAGAGGAGCAGCTCCAGAGCTGCAGGAAGAAAAAGCTGCAAGAAGCTTACCGCAAGAATACTTACCGCACGCTGTGCGGCCCCCCTGGAGGGGTAGAGGTCGGGGCCGCACACTCAAAAGTCCCTGCATCCCCGACCTGCGCCGCCGGCGGAGCCGTAAGTCGCCTCAGTAGCGCTGGTCTCCCTCGCGCGGATCGCATGTTCGGGCCGCCGCTGCCGCGATGGGATAGTTCCTCCTGGCAGGGGAACGGCAGCGGCGGCCTCCCTGGACCTCGGGCGCATAGCGGCGACGTCATCCGGCGCGGTGACGTCACGTGCACAACGTAGGGGGCGTGGCTACCGGCGAGAACCCGGAAATGGCGCCAAATTTGAAAATCCTCCCCTTAAAAGCAGGCTAAACTCCCAAGGAGGATCCTGCTGACTGCCAGACAAGTGTATGTGAGTATGTCTACCCGCGACAGCTCAGCACGTGAGGGAGAGATTGACATCCTACCAACTGTAAGTAGGCTATACGCCAAAAAAGAATGCGCAAATGGTCACTTGTACAGCGGATGCATATATGTTCCCCCTTCTTGTCTCCCCTCTCCCCCACTTTCATGGGTAGATGGATAAGGAAGGTCCAAAGAAAACGGACCCGAGGAAAAAATCGAAAAAATGCGTCCTCTGCAACAAAAAGCTCGAGGAGAGCTACAAAAAACCCCTATGCGAGGAGTGAGTGTATTACCACAAGTAATGCTCCTGAATCGAACGCTTGCACTGCTATAACAGTGAATTGCTCTGCCTTCACAGATGCACGGGGAAAATTCTCGCAGAGGAGAAAGCAGCATTCAAATCCGATATCCGCTGCATGATAAGGGAAGAGCTGCAGGCTTCCATGGCGTCCCTTCCCCAGGCCCAGCCAGGTCTGTCACGGGTCCCTAAAAGACCTAGACAGACCAAGTCGGCAAGTTCGATCTCCGGTGAATCACTGGAGCTCCTATCCGAGGGGGAATTAGAGGACCCACCAGTTCCCATAGAAGACGAGAAGAAATATTACTTCTCATCAAGCGACATTGCGCACCTCATCAAGGCGGTGAGGGAAACAATGCAAATTGAGGAAGATAACCCGCCAAAAACAATCCAGGATGAGATGTTTGGCGGCCTCCGATCCAGGAGAAAGATCATGTTCCCGGTTAACCAGACCCTGCAGCAAGTGATTACGGACGAATGGCAGGAACCGGAAAAAAGGATAATGGTTCCAAGAGAAATCCGAAACCGGCTCGCATTCGCCACCGAGGACGTCCGCCTGTACAGGGAAACCCCTAAGGTGGACATCCAAATCGCAAAAGTGGCCAAGAAGACCCTCTTGCCCTTCGAGGACACCTCCCAGCTATCCGATCCGATGGATAAAAAAAATCGACGGATTAATGAAAAAAGCCTGGGAGGCAACATCCTTCACTATTGAGGCTAGCATAGCCTTAACCTCAGTGGCTAGATCCATGGCGCTCTGGCTAAACAGGCTAGAAGCCTCCATAAAGGATCGGGCCCCCAGAGAGGAGTTGGCCAGCTGTCTCCCCCTCCTAAAAATGGCTACCGCCTTCCTGGCTGACGCATCAGCGGAGACGGTAAGATACGGGGCAAAAACCGGAGTCCTCAGCAACTCAGCGAGAAGGGCATTATGGCTGAAGACATGGGCCGCAGATATAACGTCTAAAAACAAGCTCTGCGCCATCCCCTTCCAAGGGGAATATATGTTTGGACCCGTCCTGGACAAAATCCTGGAAAAAGTCGGCGACAAGAGTAAAACCCTGCCCGACAGACAACCTTTCAGGAAACCATCCTTCCCGAAGAGGACGCGCCAGCCACCTCCCGAAGTTAAAGGGAAAGGGAAGACTGGAAGATGGTCGTACCCCAAGGGAGGTCGGGGTAAGGAAGTCCAACCCTCCCCCGAACAAACAGGGGGTAGATTAGCGGGCTATCTAAGCCAGTGGCAAGGGGTAACATCTATCCCCTGGGTACTCCGAATAATCGAAACGGGGTATCAAATTGAGTTCCACTCGCTACCCCCTAGGAGATTCCTCATAACCTCCCCTGGGTCCCTACAGGAACAAGGGAACCTCATAAAAGGTGTTCAGGAACTCAAGGACCTAGGGGTCATTACACAGGTCCCTGATTACGAAAGGGGTGAGGGATTCTATTCCCCCCTATTTCTAATAAAGAAACCAAACGGTTCCATTAGGACTATATTTAATCTTAAAGCCCTAAATAAATTTATCTCGTACAAAAAATTCAAGATGGAAACAGTAAGATCCATCGTCTCACTAATAGATCGAGATAGCGTAATGTGCACCATAGATCTTAAAGATGCATATTACCACGTCCCAATAACGGCAGCCCATCACAAGTACCTGAGATTTGCTCTGCGGGAGGGAGATAAAATCCAACATTACCAATTCACGGCCCTTCTGTTCGGAATCTCCACCGCCCCTCGGGTGTTCACGAAAATCGTAATAGAGATGGTAGCCTACTTCAGGCGGAACCAGATCCGCATATTTCCGTATCTGGATGACTTTTTGTTGGTGTCAAGGACGGAGAAGACCATGCGTATAGACCTATCCATGGTCTTGTCCACCCTAAACAGTTTAGGGTGGATAGTTAACAAACAGAAGTCCGACTTGAACCCTGGTACACAAAAGGTGTACCTGGGAGTATTACTAGACTCCCACATCCAGGAATCCCGGCTTCCATCATCCAGGAAGGAAGACCTCACCCAAAGAGTAAACTCCCTCTGTCAGGCTACGACTGTTTCGATTAGAGAAACAATGAAGGTGCTGGGCATTCTGACAGCTTGCATTCAGATAGTCCCATGGGCACAAGCCCATACCCGGCAACTACAAGGATTTATCCTTGCCAACTGGGACAAACAGCAGACATCCCTGGATAAGAAGGTGGACCTCACAGAGGAACCTAAGCAAAGGTACCTCTTGGTCACAAGAATCTACTGTACCCATCACAACAGATGCCAGCAAAACGGGATGGGGAGCTCAAGTAGCCGACCTAAATCTACAGGGAATCTGGGACCCCCAAGTAGCTAAACGCTCATCCAATTTCAGAGAACTAAGGGCAATCTGGGAGGCCCTTCAGGCAGCAGAACCCCTTATAAAAGGAAGGCATGTCAAAATTCTAACTGATAATATGACAGCTCTGTCATTTGTTCGTCACCAGGGGGGAACGCGACACCCACACCTGCAACAACTGGCAACAAAGATACTCCGCTGGGCGGAGTCCAACGTGCTGTCCCTCTCAGCGATCCCTTTAAAAGGGTCCACAAATGTCGCTGCCGACTTCCTGAGCAGACAGAGCATTCATCCAGGAGAATGGGGACTGAACCAGCGAGTCTTCGACCAACTAATCTGCCAGTGGGGAGAACCGCAGATAGACCTGTTCGCCACAAGGAAAAATTCAAAGTGCCAGGACTTTTACTCGCTGAACCCCAGAGACAATCCATGCGGGATAGATGCCCTGTCCCAAAGCTGGGACATGGACCTAGCCTACGCCTTTCCTCCCTTCCCACTGATCCCCCGCACCCTCAGGAAAATCCAAACCAGCCGGGCGTCAGTCATACTAGTTGCCCCTATGTGGGACAAAAGGCCCTGGTATCCCCTGCTAAAAGCCTTGGCGATCCGGGGTCCATTCCTACTACCAGCCGTAGAAGATCTTCTCCTCCAGGGCCCACTAACATACCCAGGGGTCGAGAAATTGAAGCTAGCAGCATGGATCCTGAAAGCATGATACTGCGTGGGAAGGGACTCTCCCATAATGTAATTACTACCCTGACAAAAAGCCGTAAACCTATCACGACAGCTATCTACGATAGGATATGGAAGAAATTTACAGAGTTCTGTAAAATAGAGCCAGGGAAAATCCCAGGGATTGACATTCCCGTAATCCTGGAATTTTTGCAGGCAGGCCTAGAAAAAGGCCTTAGTCCTAGAACCCTTAAAGTTCATACAGCAGCACTAGGGTCCTACCTAGATTTTCCCTTGGCAGAACACCGCTGGGTGCGTAGGTTTCTCAAAGGGGCAGAACGGCTTCGACCCTTTGTTAGAGAAACTTTTCCTACCTGGGACCTAAATATAGTCTTAACTAGCTTTTGCCAACCCCCCTTCGAACCCCTCTCACAACTCTCCTTGAGGCTACTCACGCTAAAAGTTACCCTTTTAGTGGCCATAACTTCGGCTCGGAGAATAGGGGAATTGCAAGCATTACATTGTATTGAACCGTACATGGTAATACAAGACGACAGAATTACCTTCAAACTAGACCCAGCCTTCCTTCCGAAGGTACTGTCAAAATTTCATAGGGAGCAGACGATCACTCTGCCCTCCTTCTGCCAAAATCCCCGTAACGAGAAAGAGAGAGAATTTCATAACCTAGACGTTAGGAGAGCTGTTCTAGCGTACCTAGAGGCCACCCGTTCTTTCCGTAAAAATAATAACCTCTTCATTCAATTTCAGGGGCCGGCAAAAGGAAAGACGGCATCTAAGAGCACCATCGCGAGGTGGATCAAGACCGCCATCCAAGAGGCATATAAAGCCAGGGGTCTCGATCCTCCGGCGAAAATTAGAGCCCACTCCACTCGCTCTCTCTCCTCCTCTTGGGCAGAAAAAGGCCAGGCGTCTGCCGAGCAGATTTGCAAAGCGGCGACCTGGTCTAGTATACATACATTTACCTGACATTACAGGGTTAACGTCCAGTCGGACAAAGACCTGAGTTACGGACGGAAAGTCCTTCAGGCAGTGGTCCCACCCTAGAGCCACGTATAATTTGGTATACTCCATATGTAATGGGGCCGTCGGGATGACGCTCTGGAAAGATACGGATTACTTACCGGTAGTCCCTTTTCCAGGAGTCATCACGACGGCCCATAGTTCCCTCCCTTTTAGAATAATTTATGTTCTTCAAATATAAATATGACCGAATAAAGGTAAAATTTGGTTTAGTAAACATTGTCCACCGTAATAATTTATAAGTCACTGAAGCACGGGTGGAAAGGGAGGTGCTTTTAAACTCTTCCTGTCCCTACCTGGGTCAGAGGGCAACCTCCATATGTAATGGGGCCGTCGTGATGACTCCTGGAAAAGGGACTACCGGTAAGTAATCCGTATCTTTCTCACTTTCCAATGTCATAGAAACTTGAAATTTGGCACGAGTATTGATTATGTCATAAATAGGAAAAGTTAATAGGTCCCAACTCCATTATTCAATTCTAAGCGCCAAAGAAGTAGCGTCCAAATTTTACGTACGGAATTTAATTTTCTGACTTCCCAATGTCATAGAAACTTGAAATTTGGCACGAGCATTGATTATGTCAGAAATAGGAAAAGTTAATGGGTCCCAACTCGATTATTCAATTCTAAGCGCAAAAGAATGAGCGTCTAAATTTTACATACGGAATCTAATTTTCTCACTTCCCAATGTCATAGAAACTTGAAATTTGGCACGAGCATTGATTATGTCAAAAATAGAAAAAGTTAATGGGTCCCAACTCGATTATTCAATTCTAAGCGCAAAAGAATTAGCGTCCAAATTTTGCGTGCAGAATCTAATTCTCTCACTTCCTGATGTCATCTATATATATATATATATATATATATATATATATAAAGGAATGTATGTCTGTCTGTCTGTCCTTTTTGCGCTACTATACCATTCATCTAATCACCATGAAACTTTGGGAAGTTGTTGAGTACACTCCTGGGAAGATTACTGGCATAGCACATCTATCCTACGATAGGTGGCGCGCGTGCGAGCATCGTCGACAGTTATGCCCCCCAGACAAAGATCGTTTGATTTCCATCTCAAGCACAAAAGCAAAAGGCATTACGAGTAACGGGATGCGTGTTCAACTACAAAATGATGCATCCGCCGAACGTTTCGCAAGACAATTGCTGGATATTGAGAATGCTGAGGTAAAATGAAAGCTGTGCTGTCATTGGTTGCAATTTTTTATACTGCTGAGGTAAAATGAAAGCTGTGCTGTGATTGGTTGCTATTTCTTATACTGCTGAGGTAACATGAAAGCTGTGCTGTGATTGGTTGCTATATATTTTACTGCTGAGGCAACATGAAACCTGTACTGTGATTGGTTGCTTTATATTATACCGCTGAAGTAACATGAAAGCTGTGCTGTGATTGGTTGCTATATATTATACTGCTGAGGTAACATGAAATCTGCTGTGCTGTGATTGATTTTTATATATTATACCGCTGAGGTAACTTGAAAGCTGCGTTGTGATTGGTTGTTATCTAGATATATAAAAACGAATGAATGTATGTATGTCTGTCTTCGCAGCAACGCGCGACGGGTAAGCTAGTATATATATATATATATATATATATATATATATTTATATATATATATATAGTGAGGGATTAGCGTTTAGGATCGGTTGCAACCTGGGCATAAGCAGCCAGAGACAGTGACACATAGGATAAAGTCTTTAGTCCAGGCTTTGCCTGGGTTTATTTCCAAGCAAACAAAAGCAAAATACAGGCCTTAACATCAGGCAAACATAAAGGAAATCCTGCTCGTCTGAGCACTTACTATACATGTAGCGTCCCTGTCTACACACTGGTAACAAATAGCTCCTGCACACAGCCAGCCAGGACTCTCAGACCTGCAAAGGTCTCAGCTCTCCTCCTGGCCCTGTAGGCCCAGGCTTTATATGGCCTGGTACCAGCCCCACCTGGTACGTGGGAGTGACCACCCCACCCTTCACTTTGGTCACTCCAGGAAAAGCCGGCCCAGATTATGTGGCTTGGAGCCACTTACTTACTACAACGTGTTAGTAGCTTAATGCTACTAACACTAAACTGCCGGCTTCCTCCACCGAGCCCAGGCTGCTCGGTCGCACGCATCTGACCAAGCGCTCCCCAAGGCAGCATAAGAGAGCATCCTCAGTGACACATACCTGCCCTCCAGCACCTTGCCGGTCACCGTCTCACATACAATCCCCCTCTGTTCGAGCCTGCTGGGTCGGACACCTTTCGCCGTCATGCAATGCGTCCTTGATAAGGCATCGACATTGCCTTGTAGCTTTCCGGCCCTGTGCTCTACTGAAAAACTAAAGTTTTGAAGGGTCAGGAACCATCTAGTGACTCTGGCATTTCTTTCTTTTGCCTGTGACATCCAGGTTAAGGGGGAGTGGTCCGTGATCAGCCTGAAGTGCCGACCTAGCAGGTAGTATTTTAGGGATTCCAGGGCCCACTTGATGGCTAGGCACTCCCGTTCAACAATACTGTAATTTTTTTCCGGCGGCGTGAGCTTCCTGCTCAGATAAATTACGGGATCTTCCTCTCCTTATACTTCCTGGGACAGAACTGCTCCCAGTCCCAAATCGGACGCGTCTGTTTGGACAATAAATTCTCGTTTAAAATTGGGTGTGACTAACACTGGACGTTTACAGAGGGCCCGTTTTAACTCTTGGAACGCCTTTTCTGCGTCTGGGTTCCACTTGACCATGACTGACTTACTGTTCTTGGTCAAGTCTGTTAGGGGCGCTGCTATGCTCGCAAAGTTTTGCACGAACCACCTATAGTACCCTACAATGCCTAAAAAAGGCTCTCTTCTGCTTTTTAGTTGTGGGTTGTGGCCAGTTCTGAACGGCTTCAACTTTATTGACCTGGGGTTTTATAATACCCCTACCTATTATATACCCCAGGTATCGGGCTTCTTCAAGACCCAGGGCGCACTTCTTTGGGTTTGCTGTGAGCCCTGCTTTTCTAAGGGAGTTCAGTACTGCCTCTACCTTGGGTAGATGGCTGTCCCAGTCTTCGCTAAAGATGATGATATCATCTAAATATGCTGACGCATATTGACGATGGGGTTTGAGTATGATATCCATCAATCTTTGGAAGGTTGCTGGGGCTCCATGCAAACCGAAGGGTAGGCAGATGTACTGAAACAACCCTTCTGGTGTGGCAATTGCAGTCTTTTCCTTCGCGCTCTCTGTAAGGGGAACCTGCCAGTAGCCTTTAGTAAGGTCGAGAGTGGAAAAGTACCTGGCATGACCCAGTCTCTCAATTAACTCGTCCACTCTCGGCATCGGGTATGCGTCAAATTTTGACACGTCATTTAGCTTCCGGAAGTCGTTACAGAAGCGCAGAGAGCCATCAGGTTTTGGTATCAGCACGATAGGGCTGGACCATTCGCTTTTCGACTCCTCAATTACTCCGAGGTCTAGCATTTTCTTGACCTCCTCTGAGATGGCTCGTCTGCGGGCTTCTGGAACCCTGTACAGTTTCAACTGAACCTTTACCCCCCGGTTCAGTTATAATGTCGTGTTCTATGACACCAGTACGCCCTGGTATATCAGAGAACACACCTGAATTACCCTGTATAAATTCCCTCGACTCTTGTTGTTGGGATTTGGACAGGGACCCTGATACACACACCTCTGGAACCGCACCATGGGGGGTGCTCACTGCAGTCAGGGCTTCTCTGTCCTTCCATGGCTTAATTAGGTTTACATGGTACAATTGTTCTGGTTTCCGCCTACCTGGCTGGTATACCTTATAATTTACCTCTCCGACTTTCTCAATTATGTCATAGGGCCCTTGCCATTTTGCTAGGAATTTACTTTCTAGGGTGGGCACCAACACTAGTACCCGATCCCCAGGGTTGAAGGTTCTCACCTTGGCGGACCGGTTATATACCCGGCTTTGGGCTTTTTGAGCCTGCTGTAAATGTTCTTTAACAATGGGCATGACCGCCGCAATTCGATTTTGCATGAGGGAGATGTGTTCAATAACACTCCTGTAGGGAGTGGACTCGTGCTCCCAGGTCTCCGTAGCTACATCAAGGAGCCCTCGGGGATGTCTACCATACACTAATTCAAAGGGAGAGAACCCAGTGGAGGATTGTGGGACTTCACGGATTGAGAACATCAAATATGGCAGCAGACAGTCCCAGTCCTTCCCATCCTTATTGACTACCTTTTTTTAGCATGCTTTTCAGGGTCTTATTAAATCTCTCAACCAGACCATCCGTCTGTGGGTGGTACACCGACGTCCGTAAGTGCTTAATATTCAGCAGCTTACACAATTCCTTCATGACCTTTGACATAAAGGGGGTTCCTTGGTCCGTCAGGATCTCTTTTGGTATGCCCATGTGGGAGAACATGTGAAGTAGTTCCTTTGCAATACCCTTGGATGACGTATTGCGTAAAGGAACGGCTTCAGGGTAACGGGTGGGATAGTCTACAACCACTAATATATGTTGGTGACCCCGGGCAGACTTTACCAAGGGCCCAACTAGGTCCATAGCGACCCGCTCAAACGGCACCTCTATGATGGGCAAGGGCACTAAGGGGCTCCGGTAATGGGGCATAGGAGCTGTTATCTGACACTCCGGGCACGACTCACAGTAACGTTTTACATCACCATGTACCCCCGGCCAGAAAAAACGCTGAAGGATGCGTTCCTTAGTCTTTTCGCTCCCGAGATGACCTCCCAGCACATGCTTGTGCGCCAGGTCTAAGACTATCCTACAATAGGCCTGAGGTACCACCAGCTGTTCCACAACCTCCCCACGGACCTTGTCAACCTGATACAACAATTCTTGGTTGACTGCAAGGTGTGGAAACACAGTATCAGCCCCCGGGAATTGAGGCTCCCCATTTATCACTTTAACATTTTCCCTAGCTTTTACTAAGGTGGGGTCTCGGAGCTGCTCAGTTCCGAAATTGGCACGTGAGACCTCTAAGTCAGGCATAGCAACTACTTCATCCTGTACCTCTGTCTCACCCGCCAATACTGTTAAGGGAAAGTTATCCCCATTCTCTTGGGTCACCCCTACTGCTGGAACCGTACCCTCAGGGTCAAACGGTTCGGGACACACATCATGCACATTTGCATCATCATGAACCTTATTTGCAGATGACCCTCGGTGTCGCCACAAGTCCCAAAATAGGGGAAAGTCTCTCCCGAGGATCACGGTGTGCATTAAGGATTTTACGACTCCCACCTCATGGGTGGCAAGTCCACACGGAGTATCAAGTCGTACGAGGGCAATAGGATACTCCTTGGTGTCCCCATGCACACAAACAACCCCCATGCGTTGGCTGGTGAAGATTGTGGGATCGACCAGGCTGGAGTGCACCAGCGTAACCAAGCTCCCTGAGTCCAGTAGAGCTGTCACCGCAAAGTCATTCACCTTTAGGTGACATAATGGTCGATCAGTCTCTGACGCAGTCTCTGCAGAACATACTGGCCGGGCGAACATCCACCTCCACCGGGCAGAGTCACAGTTCATTGGTTCCACGGTAAGTGGACAGTTGGCGGCAATATGCCCGGGCTCACGACAGCGCCAACATAGTATGGGGCCTCGGTCCCCTTGGGATCCTACCTGGGACCGGACTGTCCAGTTGGGACTCCTCTTCTGTCCCACATGACCCCCCTCTGAGCCGCCTCCCTTTGGGACATTTTTGACACCCCTTACATACGGAACAGTCTTACCCGGTGCTCCGGCCGACTTGCTGTTCCCGGGGTTGGAACGTCGAGGAGGCACGGCTTGCAGTAAGTCCTCTGTGGCTTTATACCTCTCAACGAGGCTCACGAGTTGGTCCACGTCCTGGGGACCTCCTTGTCCCACCCAGCGCTGGATTGTGGGGGGCAGCGAGCGTATAAACTTATCCAGAACCACTTTCTGTACGATCTCTGCCGGGGACGACTCCTCCGGCTACAGCCACTTTCTCACCAGGTGTAACAGGTCGTACATCTGGGAGCGAGCTGGCAGGTGGTCAGCAAAAGTCCAGGCATGTACGCGTCGGGCCCGCACATGGGTGTCCACGCCCAAGCGTGCCAGGATCTCACCTTTGAGCCTATTATAGTCCTTGGCATCCTGGTCACCGAGGTCAAAGTAGGCCTTTGGGGTTCTCCCGTCAGGAAAGGCGCTACTACCTCAGCCCACTGAGGCGCTGGTAACTTCTCCCTCTCGGCCACTCTCTCAAAGACCGCGAGATAGGCCTCGATGTCATCGGTGGCCGTCATATTTTGTAAGGCCGTCTGTACCGCGGTACGGGTGGTGGGGAGCGAACCAGACGACCTCTGCGCACCTTGCGCCAGGAGAGCATTAGTCTCGGCCTGAGCTCTCATGGCCTCCTCATGGATCTTTTGCTGCTGGGCCAACGCTTGCTGTTGCTGCACGTTCATTTGTACCAGCTGCTTTATCAGTTCCTCCATCTTGGTAGTATCTGATGGCTGTGCCGTTGCAGCTTTCACCCAGGACATGGGGGTTACAGCACTCTCCAGTCAATCTCTCTTGGGCGGTTGCCCTTAGCAACGGTTCCCCAGCTGCTGCAGCAAAATGTCCATTAATTGGTGTATGTCTCTTTAAGACCGCTGCCCGCATCCAAACACCATATGTGAGGGATTAGCGTTTAGGATCGGTTGCAACCTGAGCATAAGCAGTCAGAGACAGTGACACTTGCGATAAAGTCTTTAGTCCAGGCTTTGCCTGGGTTTATTTCCAAGCAAACAAAAGCAAAATACAGGCCTTAACATCAGGCAAACATAAAGGAAATCCTGCTCGTCTGAGCACTTACTATACATGTAGCGTCCCTGTCCACACACTGGTAACAAATAGCTCCTGCACACAGCCAGCCAGGACTCTCAGACCTGCAAAGGTCTCAGCTCTCCTCCTGGTCCTGTAGGCCCAGGCTTTATATGGCCTGGTACCAGCCCCACCTGGTACGTGGGAGTGACCATCCCACCCTTCACTTTGGTCACTCCAGGAAAAGCCGGCCCGGATTATGTGGCTTGGAGCCACTTACATACTACAGCGTGTTAGTGGCTTAATGCTACTAACACTATACTGCCGGCTTCCTCCACCGAGCGCAGGCTGCTCGGTGGTACGCATCTGACCAAGCGCTCCCCAAGGCAGCATAAGAGAGCATCCTCGGTGACATACCTGCCCTCCAGCACCTTGCCGGTCACCGTCTCACAATATATATATATATATATATATATATATATATATATATATATATATATATATATATATACATACACAAAATAATTTTGTAACTGGCATGCCACTCGATTCTAGGTGTTTCTGGTGTTTCTGATGAAAGTTCAGTGTAATATGTGAAATAAACAGGTATGCTTACAATTATATGGCTCAGGCCTCTTTCCCACGAGCATATTTTAGCCGTCCGTTATCACAGTTGGCCGATATACGCTGTGATCTAATGCATTGAATTCCAATGCATCTGATCACATGGCCGTATTCCTGTGACGTAAAAGCACCCAGCCAGCCAATATAGCACCAGATGTTTTTATGTCGGGTCCAAAAGATAGTCCTGGAACTCTCTTTTGTGCCGGAATACGGCGGCCGCTGCATGGGCTCCTATGGGAGCCAATGACAGTGGCTGGAGGGGGGAGGTGGGAGGGAGTTTAGCAGTGTCCCTGCAATGGGAGGGGGCGGGATGGGGTGGTGCTTAGCTCTGGCCCCTCCCATTGCAATCAGCCGATAGGGAGGAGAGAGAAGGTGATCCAGCGAGGGGGAGGGAAGGGGAAGGCCCAGCGGCATGGCAGCCTTGGTCTATTTGCGTCAGGGCCCGTGCCGTCTGAACGGGTGCACAAACATTAGATTTTTGCGCCCGTTCATGAGATTTTACAGCGTATATTGTCCGGCCGTGAAAATGGTGGCCGATATGCACTCGTGTGAATAAAGCCTCACCTGGATAAATAAAGAAAACACAAGGGGTTAATTATTTAATAATGGGGTGACAGAATTATAAAATGAGGGGTGTATGTTGAATATGAATAATGATACTACTGCTAATAATAATGATAAAGTACAAGCCGTTGATTAATCCACCTGATAGTAAAAAGCCTTTGAACACTAAGCCCCTTTATTTGGATGAGATGGAAGTCCTCTGTAAGTTCTTTGCAGTATTGTTAATTAACAACCTTGTGTTTAGGTAATTAACGGCCTCACACCATCCTCTCCTTCTTGTCCTTTAATCTCTGGTTTTGACCTCTGACCTCTCATTCAGTGCTTACCACCGTTTCTTCAGGATAGCCCCCAACTAACAAGTTTCTTTACTGTCGTTTTCATCCACTTACAATATTCCTCCCCCTCCTTACAGATGTGCCTGGCTCCTATATATGATCCTTAAGGGACCCCCAGCTAATCGGGGTGCGTGGGAACTGTCAGACCATAACACATTGTGATCGGTCTCCTTGGGGCGCAGAGTTGTACCTATTTGAGTTTTATTATTTGTAAACCGTTCCACATCCAGATCCTGTAATCTGTCTGCATGCGATGCGTAGCAACGCAACATCTGATCAATGCATGGTAACTACTGGGACACTGCACAACCTCTGCCAACACATAAATACATCACCCACATGGTGTAACCAAATATTCATGTATTCTTTAACCCATTAAGGACCAGGCACTGTACATTTACAGCGCCTGGTCCTGGGCTTAAAGTTTAGCCGTATGTAAAATTACGGCGGCGCTTTAAGCCTCCTGCCCTCTGCAATCAATCAGAGGCAGAAACAGGTTGTCAGCTGTTAGTGACAGCTGATAACCCAGAGGAGAAGGCAAAAGGGGTATTTAACCCTTTCTGCCTTCTGTTTCCTGAGTACACAGCGCTCAATGAGCACTGTATACTAGAAAGTGAAAGTAAAGTCTAACTTTCACTCCGGGAGTCGTGTGACCGCCGGGGTTCCCTGCTACAGCAGAGCTGGAGGGTCATACTAGACTCTGACCGGCTCTGCCAGTGACTAATGTCGCTGCAGGGGTGGTTTTCCCCTGTAACTGGGGCTCCTATAGACGCAGCTCCTATGGACGCCCCAGCTACAGTGGGAAAGTGTCAAATACAAAAATAAAAAAAAAATATGTGGATGTCCCTCAGAGGTCTTACATGACATTATGGGGGACATAGATAGTAAGAAACACAATTACATGCATAGGTAAAACAAAATTACAGAATAAAACAACAATATATACATAAGAAAGAAAATAACCCCAAACCGTCGCCGTATGCGCCCTGTAAACCAAAACCATACATATTATATATCAAAACGTCCGAAACAAAATGAGAAACCCCTTCCCATAGTTTATTTTAGTGTAAATATACTAATAAAAAAAAATAACTAGAAATGTTAAAAATAAGTCTTTTTAGCTTTTTACCCACAATAAAACAAAAAAAAAAAACGGAAAAAGAAAGGCAGTAAAAAAGATATTTTAAAAATCGCCTTATATGTCACAGAAACAAAAACACTGCAAAAACAATTTTGATAGCTAAAGGAAACAAAATAGGGCAGTAAAACCACCACATGGGTAGAATCCCTAAAAAGTGTCGGGTCCTTAAGGTACAAAACAGCCTGGTCCTTAAGGGGTTAAACGGTGAAGTAATTACGTATTTTTCCTCAAAAATGTACGTAAAAATATTAACTTCCCTGGGAGCCACTGGAGACCTCGGTGAACAGCCATAGTTAGTAAATGGGCAGATCCAAAGCAAAAACATCATGTGATGGCCCCATCATCGCTTGTCAGCCGTGTGATCCAGTGCGTTTTGCTTCAAACTTTGTAATATAGCGGCACTACCTTTCATTGTACTCCTGTAAGTGATAGAATCATAGACTGGTGGAGTTGAAAGGGACCTCCAGGGTCATCGAGTACAACCCCCTGCTCAGTGCAGGATTCACTAAATCATCCCATACAGATATTTGTCCAGCCTTTGTTTGAACACTTCCATTGAGGGAGAACTCACCACCTCCTGTGGTAACCTGTTCCACTCATTGATCCCCTCACTGTCTAATATCTAATCTGTGTCTCCTCTCTTTCAGTTTAATCCCATTGCTTCTAGTCTTTCCTTGTGCAGATGAGAATAGGGCTGATCCCTCTGCACTGTGACAGCCCTTTAGATGTTTGTAGACCGCTATTAAGTCTTCTCTTAGCCTTCTGTTCTGCAAGCTAAACATTCCCAGATCCTTTAACCGTTCCTCATAGAACATGATTTGCAGACCGCTCACCATCTTGGTAACTCTTCTCTGAACTTGCTCCACTTAGTATATGTCTTTTTTAAAGTGTGGTGCCCAGAACTGGACACAGTATTCCAGATGAGGTCTGACTAAGGAAGAGTAAAGTGGGATAATGACCTCACATGATCTAGACTCTATGCTTCTCTTAATACATCCCAGAATTGTGTTTGCCTTTTGGGCTGCTGCATCACATTGTTGACTCATGTTCAGTCTATGATCTATTAGTATACCCAAGTCTTTTTCACATGTGCTGCTGCTTAGCCCAATTCCTCCTATTCTGTATGTGCTTTCTTCATTTTTCTTGCCCAGATGTAGGACTTTGCATTTCTCCTTGTTAAATACCATTCTGTTAGTCCCCACCCACTGTGCAAGCTTTTCTAGTTCTTTTTGAATCCTCTTTCTCTCTAGTGTTAGCTATCTCTCCTAGCTTTGTGTCATTGGAAAGTGCCATCCATTTCTCCTCAGTTCCCTCATCTACATCATTTGTAAACACTGGGCCTTGGACAGAGCCTTGTGCTACCCACTTGCCACATTCTTTTCTGCTTCCTTCAGTATCCTAGAAGGTAAATTTTCTGGACCTGGAGACTTGAATTTATTAGCTAAGTGTTCCCTCACCACCTCTCTGCTTATAGATAGCCTGCATTTTTTTGTTTCCCCAATAGAACAGCTGATGCTACATTTAATGTCTGAGAAAAAAAAGATACAAAATTGTCAGCCCCCGAAACGTGATCAGGGAGGTTCCGATGGCCTAGCATGGCAGCCTAGAGCCTACTGAAGACTCCTAGGGCTGCCATGTATGGATATCTATCAAAAACACTATATACTGCAATACTGAAGTATTACAGTATATGGTACAAGTGATCAAATGATTGCAAGTTCAAGTCCCCTGTGGACTAAAAAAAGTTTGTGAAAACAATATATATATATATAATTTTTTTTTAATTATTTTTTTTTTAACAGTAAAAAAAAATATTTAAAAGTTTAAAAAAAAACTTTTTTCCCCTCTTTTTCCAATTAAAAAATCTATAAACAATTAAAACCCCCACATATTTGTATCGCCGTGTACATAAAAATCCAGACTAATAAAATATCACAATATTTATCCCACACGGTGAAGGCCATAAAAAAAAAGATGGAATGCTAGAATTTTTTAAAATTATTATCATTTTTGTATTCCAGCTCCCAAAAAAATAAAAATGACCAAGATGCAATTACATAGTTTTTAAAAAATTTCTCCCTACTTACACATTTTTTAAAACTTTTCTGTACATTTCATGGTATGCTAAATGGTACTGTTAAAAGCTGTAACCTGTCCTCCAAAACACAAGTCTTCATGCGGCCATGTCAACGGAAAAATTAAAGTCATGGCTCTTGGAAGGCGATGATGAAAAAAACAGTTAAAAAAAAAAAATCTCTGGCTTGAATGGGTTAATATAAACATTAAATACGCAACCAAAAATGTGTTCTGCATAAAAACTTGATTTACACAACTGGTTTTCTTCCCTTTTCCTCATCTCTTATTTAATTGGAGTTAGTTTTATTGACATTTTAATTTTGCTCCTCTTTGCTTCATACTAACAGACCGCATTTGTTTATTCAAGGACCGTGCTTATATCAGAACTCTGAGAGTCCGTGTCGTCTATGATTATGTTTATACTGACTTTCTCCTAGTCCGTCACTTATCGCAGTTCTTGTTTTATACTAATTGCCTCCATCTTTCATCTGGCAGGATCTATTCCAGGAGGATCCCATACAAATGGCCATGATCATCTACAGCTGCTTAAGAGAAGAAAGTAAGATCTTGGACAATGCCCGTTCATATGCAAAGGTACATTGACTGTCCGACATCCACCGCACGGGTCTTCATCAGGTTACTTTAATGCACTTTTTGAAGCCAGCAGTGGGCTTATAGGGAATACATCACATAAGTTGTTCTACTGAATACAACCACAGAATGAAATATTTTCTACTTTTACTAATCTGTTTTCATTTTTCTTTAATTGTAGATATTCTTATTATACTTAAAGAGTCACTCTGTTGAAAAAACACTTTTTTTTATCCCTGCCCCCCTCACCCGATTGCCTGTCAATTTATGGAGGTCTTCTCTGTATATTGCAGTCACTTCTATGCAATGCAGCCCCCTGTCTGATGCTTATCAGCACCGTGTTGAGAGTGAGATTTTTTTACATCTATCCCATGATGCATCAGCACAGCATTAGCTGAGGTTGTAGCATTCTGCCTGCTGGGCAGCAGTTTAGTTATTACTACCTTCTATATTCACCTAAATAAGCTATAGACCATAAGTTTACAGTCAGGAGGATGAGCTGTGATCTCTATTATGACTGCCTCTAACCATCATCAGTAACTGTGACAAGGGTTCTGTCAGGACGCTGTTTTCAGCAGCTGTGATGGAAACCCCAGACGAAATCACATACCATGTTAAAAAAATAAATAAATAAAGGAGGTGAGGTTTGGCATAAGAAGATTAAAAAGTTGCAATTTTGATGTGTGCACCAGAATCGCAAGTTTTGTGTAGCAAAACAATGGTATTCAAAAGACGTACAATGTAACGAACATTCAGGCTGAGGCTGACCACTGAAAAAGGTCAGGAATCAAAATCCGACAGCCTTTCAGTTTGTAATGTTGCTGGCGAACGCACCCGCTGCGGACTGCTTACTCAGACAGTAATGCACAATCACTCTGAGGGCTCAGTCATACGGGCGTTTTTTTGCAAAATTTTTTTAATTTTATGAATTCATGAATGCGTGAGTGAGTGCTGCCTCTGATTGGTCACAGCGCTCAGCCAATCAGAGGCAGCCCATTCAGCAGGTGGGGTTTTTAAATCCCCGCCTGCTGAATACTACTGAAAGCAGTTCAGGAGAAGAGCTGGCTGGACGCAGTTGAGCCCCAGCTGCTGCAAAAAGGTGAGTATATATATTTTTTTTATTTTTCACACTTTTTTGGATGCTTTTCAGGGAAGGGCTTATATTTGAAACCCTTCCCTGAAAATTAATACAGCGATTGCCGGCAGCCAATTGCTTTCAATGGACCGGCTGTATTGCCGGCTCCATTGAACTCAATGGGAGAACATCGTCCTCTTCTGCCACAGCTGTGGCAGAGAAGAACGAGCTTTAGTATATGTTCTCAATGGGGTGGGCGCTGTTGCCGCCGGCCCCATTGAGCGCACATACACGAACACAGATTTACGCAGAATGCAGTTACATGCGTTCTACGAATCATTGTGTCATATAATTTTCGGCACATCTGCATAAAAACCGGACATGTGACCAATCCCATTGCAAAGCATTGGGTATATATAGATGCGGATGGCAAGCGCATCTGCAAATCGGGCGAAAAACCACCCGTGGGACTATCCCCTGAGAGTGCAGGAGCCGCTCTGGTGCTTCACATCAGCGCTCGGGGATGCGCTCTCCTGCTCGGTTGGGGGAGGGAAATAAGGGGATCCCCGCGATGAAACGGCTCCGTCTGTGGATAGAACCGAACAGCGCTAGAAGGACCTCATTGATCATAATAAGGTCTCTTCCGTTTCCGCTCGGCTTTTGGACGGACTTGTGAAACCAGCCGAAAAGTGGCATTTCGTGGCAAAACTGTAGAAACCGCTTGTTATATTAGTTGTGTTCGGCAGCTTAAATTCTTGTTTGATTATTTTTTGCAAACAGCTAAAAATGTTGTAAACTTTGCAAATAACCCTGATTTGTAATGGGGGGAGGGGGGGGAGTTGAATAATATATGTATAGAGAGAAATATTAGACTGCAGAGATCAGTTATTAATATGAAGCCACAAATATAAAATGCAGATGAAAATAATACGTAAGATGTGTAAATAACGTTCTCTTCATTATAAGTAATTTGCTGTATGCAGAGAGCAGCAGCTCTGTGGGCGGACAGCACGGCGAGTATAAGGCCTCTGGTACACCAGTGTATTGGGGGGGCAGAGCCCCATTGTAGTCTGTGAGGCTCTGCACATGGAGGATTGTTTTTCACGCTGACCATTGGTCCGTGTGATAAAAGTCATCACTTGTCCTATTTCTATCCATATCATGAAAAATGGAACTGGCTGATGCATGTAAGCCTGCATCCTGTGCTGCGGTAGTCGGACGGCACATGGGCCAGCATCAGTGTGCTGTCCAATGTGGGATGCACCGAGCCTGTCTTCTTTTACCACCTAAGGCTTCTTTCCCACAAGCGTATATTGGCCGCCGTTTTCACGGACGGCCGATATACGCTACATTGGGAGATAAAACTGGTGAACGGGCGTACAAATGAAACGTAGGAGCCCATGCAGCGGCCGCCATATTCCGGCCCAAAAGATAGTTCCAGATAGATCTATTGGGTCTGACGTAAAAACACCCGGCGCTAGATTGGCCGGCCGAGCGCTTTTACGTCTCAGGAATACAGCCATGTGATCCAATGCATCAGATCACAGCGTATATCAGCCGGCCGTGAAAACGGTGGACCCATATACACTCATGGCAAAGAGTCCTCAACGGGACAAAAAAAACAATGTCAGAATTACTGGAATGTGTGAAACCTTTACAGAGTTCTGGGACAATCTGCCCGTCTAAGCGACTGTACGAGTGGGTGACATCCTGCAGAGCCTGTAGACGGGCAGATCCTCGCTGACTACCGTGGGCTTCATGTTCAGCGCCTCAACATTCTGTGTGAAGCACTAAGAGGGGAGCATTTACACGCCGCGAAAAGCCTGCGATCCAGCGTTTTTTTTTTTGTTTTTTTTAATTTATTTTCTTCTGTGTTTATGCTGGCTTAAGGTCAGCAATAACAAAAAGTGAACAAAGAGTACATTTATTTTTTATCCCCCATTTTCGTTTGCCTGAGCGTACTTTGAGCGATAATCGTTCCATCTGAATGGCCCTTTGTTCTCTGTTAACGTGAGAGATTCCAGGTTTCTCAACGTTGGCCTGGTCATCTAAGGCGTTGTCCATGTTGTAAGAACTCTGGACAGCCCCTCCCTGCGACGGCGCTCGGTCCCCCTCTCCAGTTTGCCTAGTTTCCAGGACCTCCCGGGTGCTGCGTGTGGCGGATGATTAGTTACACGGTGCGGAGCGGGCAGAGACCGGTGACAGAACTCCTTTTATCTCTGCAGAGCCAGGTGGGCAGCACCCAGTCTACTGTTATAATGGACAAGCACAGGGAACTGGACAAGAAAGTGACGGATGTGAAGAATCGAGCCCTCGTAAGTTGGTTACTCTTTACCTTGTAATGTTGGTAATTCTGCACAGTTTTCTGCTGGTGATTATAATGTAATCGGTATGTAACTTGTGGCATGAGCTGAGCCCCAATCATCAGCAAGAGCTGCAAGATGTTGCTGTTAAGAAACTGATTTCTCTGTATCCTTTATCTGTAAATATGATGCTGGTAGAATTGTCTTTTTAACCCATTTACTGCCAAGAATGCATGTGTGATATCTTCATGTAATGTAGGCAATCGGGGATTAAACCATTACTGACCAATCATGTCCATCTACATCATTATTTGGTGGAGCGGACACCCTCCCGCAGCTGTGGGGATTGGAGCTGGCTCCTTTCATGGCCGTGTAACCACTATGATGCAGATGTCAATGCTGACCATGGCATCTAAGCCGTTAGGGGCCCTCCTTTGTCGCAGGGTGGCAATAATGAACAACACTAGTACTATGTTCAAGTCTCCTGATGGACTAAGAAAAAGTAAAAATAGGTGTAATAAAATGTGAAAGCATATCCAGTGCTGAGAATATCGGTAGGTCCCCTTCACAATGTCTTATATATTTTTTCATATTTGTCAGATTAATGTTTCAGATCATCAAACTATTTTATCATATTTGTCCTCATTTCCGTATATGTATGTCATAGAGGTTCAGATTGGGTATGAAGCTGTTCAGGAGCCAAGCCCGCTGTATAACCGGAGGGTGTCGGCTGTTTGAAACAGCTGGCACCAACCGCATACAGCCACGATTGGAGTGATTTCTGATCACAGCTGACACCTTGCATGTGCTGTCAGTGCTGACCATGGCATGTAAATAGTCAGCCTAAGAGGAGAAGAGCAATGACTTGTGGCAGGGCTTAATATGTGAATATTAAAATCACAATATACCGCAATATTGAAGTATTGCAGTATGTTATAGAAGCGTATTGCTGTAAAAGGGAAAAATGAACTCAAATATCCCTGCCAGCGGCCATATTTATGTATATACTAATACAAAGACATGCAAGGGCAGGTAGAAACACCACTACCCAGCAGGATGCAGACCGGCAGATTGCTATATGTAGGAGCACTGCACTAATGCAAGATACTGATGACCTACCACTCACACACCGACCACATATTGGGGAGCTGCTTAGTATTACACCTGTGCATAGATAAGGCAAACAAGGGGTGATACGTGTAGTGCACCATGCAGCTTTACAATCTATTAATGGCTCCACATGCAATTCCAGCGTGTTTCCCTGCAGCCCGAGGTGAGCACCACTGACACTTGTGCAATGCTCCTCCATATGGTAATCTGCCGGCCTGCATTCTTTTGGAAAGAGGTGATTGTACCTGTCCTTGTATATCTTTTTGTATTAGTATAAAGGTAAATATGGACGCCCGTAGTGCTGTCTTGTAGGAGCACTTAAGTGCCCTTAGGAACGCAGACGTGAATAGAGCCGTGGTGTGGTGTACGGGCATGGCCACCCACTACCATTCACTTCTGATCTCAGCTGTGGCCGGGGTGCATGATGGGTAAAACCCGGCATGAGGCAGCCCCTTTTTAAGGTCAGGTGAGGTAGGTATATCTGTTTTTTTATGTTTTGCTTTTGCTCTAAGCTGGTTTGACATATTTTTTTGTCCCTGCATAATCCCTTAAGACTCAACAATTATCGCTCAAAATTTGCTTCTTTGAGCAATAATCGCTGTGCGCATTTACACGGCAAGATCATCCCTACAAATTAGCTCAAACGGCAGTCTGAGTGACAGTTTTGAGTGTTCACTTTGCATAAGTGTGTAAATGAAGGCTCACGCTGTATGCAGAAGACAAGAGGGACCGCTGTCTTCTGCATACAGCTGTTGTCTTCACAGAGCGCTTAGCTGGTATAGAGCTGAGCACTTCGAGCGGGGTATACAGAACACAAGTGGAGCACTGTCTTCTGCATACTCTGGCTGTGTTCTTAGAGCGCTCAGCTGGTATACAGCTGAGTGTTCCGAGTGGGGAATGCATAACACAACTGGACTGCTGTCTTCTTCATGCTCTGGCTGAGTTCACAGAGCACTCAGCTGGCATACAGCTGAGCACTCTGAGCGGGGTAAGCAGAAGACAGCTGGAACGCTGTCTTCTGCATACTCCTGCTGTGTTCTCAGAGCGGTCAGCTGGTATACATTTTTGCAGTTTGCTCTGTTGTTGGATCTCCTAGTTAGAAAACCATCTGCGGCTGTATTTCCTCTGTTCCATTAGTAAGGTCATTGTAAACTGCACTTTTTCGTAGGAGGTAGAACAAGACGTGAAGAACCTGGAAGACTTACAAGATGAACATGATTTTAAATCAAAAACAGTACAAAGCAGAGGTAATCTATAAGGTTTAAGTGACCATGAAGGAGTGACTCTGATGCACTAACACAAGACAGGATGTTCTACTGATGTGTATATATATGTGGTTTGCACAGTGTTAACACATCATGGGGGCTGAAATTCAGTACAGCAAACACTGTAGCATTAAAGGGAGCCGGCCGTCAGTTATTACTAATGTAAGGCAAGACCAGCGCTACAATGATGACAGTACTGTCTGATGGGACTGTTCTTAGTAAGAGAAACCAAGCCATCTTGTAGATATGGTACCCTTTAATGGCTAACAAAAATACATGATGTTATTGCGAACTTTCCAACCTACCTGGGGTGGTTCTTCTTCGGACTTAATGGAATAGATCTGAAGATATATATTTATATCTATCTATCTATATAATTTATATGAAAAGGCACAGACATGGTGCGATGAATTTGCACTTAGAACAATACCAGAACAGGATACTCAGAGGAGTAAATACTTAATTAGTCCACTGATAAAGGACGTGAAAGTTTTATGGTCCCTAAATTGGTGTTAAGGTCCATGTGCACAGGACAACTGTCAGGCAAACTATGCCCGACACTCGTCCCTGTGTGTCTGCGCTCCCGTGCTGTCTCACAGGAGCAACTGGTGCTGGCTCGCAACAGGGAGCGGCCAGCAGGGCGGCGGGGCAGCGCAGGAGATTTCTCTCCTCTCGCTCCCCCGCCCCTCTCCATTCACATAACACAGCGGCTGTTGACTACTGAACGGCCGCTGTTTACACTGAGCCATCAGCTGATCATCCTTCATTTATGCAGCACAAACGATGGACGATCAGCTGATCGTTCAGTGTAAACATCATCGGTTCAGTAGTGAACGGCCGCTGTTATCTCAATGGAGACGGGCAGGGGAGCGAGAGGAGAGAAATCTCCTGCACTGCCCCGCACCCTGCTGGCCACTCTGTCAGAGCGACTGCTCTGCTAGCGCGGACACACGGGGTCGAGAGTCAGGCATCATTTGCCCGACAGTCGTCCCGTGCACATGGACCTTTAGTCGTGTCTGATACACAGTGCTCTGCATTAGTGTAGATAAAAGCATGAAATAAACTGCGACCGTCGCCGCTAGCTCCTTGTTCTGCTGCAAAGTCCGCTGCTCTCGCCTCCTCTTATATGGAAGGCGTAGTAGACATCGTCCACGCTGTGCTGCCAAGTCGCGTACATACGCCAAGCGCTCCGTATCCAGCGCATGTGCAGATGATCTAGGCAGTGCACCATGGATGACACCTTGTACATCATCCATATCAGAGGCGGCGAGACGGGTGGAATTTGCGGGAGAACAAGGAATTAGTGGAGATGGTCTGTCCCACCTACTCGACTGCTTGACCTCACTAACTTGCAGCACCGGAATCTGTCGCCAGAACCATGTTCAGTATGAACCTGGGATAGGTGTGTACATTGTAGCCGCATCTTATTCTTAAACAATAAGCATACCTTGAGGTTTGACCCGGAGGGGCGCACTGAGTCGTTGAATCTTGTAGCGTGACACTCTCTCTCTGTTTGTACATAGCGATAGAGCTGACGCTCTGCCTGATCCGGGTGGAGAAAGACAGAAATAATAAAATCAGCAGGTGCCACCAAAAATTAAACCACTTGCTTCCAATAGGGGGCGGTGGAACGTTTGTACTACCCGCTTACAAGAAGCGTGCCCCTGCCCGGTATGAGCTCTACACTCGGGGAGTTACACCTGATACATTCATGTTGCAGTTTCCCTTATCACGCCCAACGGTGATGATGGCCTCACTGGATTGTGGAGCGTCTCCATGAACAGCAACACATCTCCAACCCCTCCAGCTTGGGAGCCGAACACATGAGCAGCCACCAGCAGTTCACAGCTCTCCTCTCCAGACTTTCTGGTCACTTCTCTTTATTTGCCCTTAAGTTTGCATTGTTTTATCTTTTTAGAAAATGAACATAATACACAAAATGAACATCTCGCCCAAAATGAGCTGAAGCAGGAGAGACTGGTGCTACAGAACATCTACCTTGCCATAGGTATTAAGAGGAAGGTACGTGCGGTAATACTATGAGTTGTGTATTCTTGAAACTACCTTTCGCATTAATTTTTTGTCTCTATTGATTTTACGTCACACAGAAAAACCCCTTAAAAGGGGTTGTCAGAGTTACGCAAAGGCCGTTCACCGGGTCCCCCATAATGTAAAATGGCAAAGCAACTGATACGTCTCTCCGTTCCCCGCTCATCCTCTGCTGGTGTTGTCTTTATAGGCTGCAGTCAGCCTGAGCGGTCTACAAACAAGCTGCTGCAGCCAATAACCACACTCAGCGATCATGCTAGCAGTTCGCTGAGCTGCCATATACTTGCAGTCCCCCTTCCAGCAGCGATCACAGGCTTCTTGCTTCTTCAAAGCTCCCGCTATGGCTGTTTATAGCTAAAATAGTGTAAAGACTGAGAATTGACTAGTTTCAGATATCCTAATCCCAAGTAGATCCTAGCTGTTCAGAATGAGATCACATGACCATCTGAGAAGAAAGAGGCCGGGAGTTTCAGACAGAGAGGAATAACTAACCGAGGTAACAGTAGCTCATAGATAGATAGATAGATATAGATGCCTATATGGTGAATGAATTTTAAAAGATCACCAGAGGGGCCCCTTTACATTTTTTTCTGCAGGTAACCTTTTCATGCCCGCAGTAATTGCTGTCCCTGATCCGATGGGCGGTATTGCACGGTTTGCCAGCAGATTTACTTGGCATCATTTTTTATATGTTGAAACAATTACTAAATAGAAACTAAGCTGGTAAATGGACGACTGAATGTCAGGCCTTCTGTATGAATGTCAGGTAGGTTCATGCGAACTACGATAGCACTGAGGAAGAGAACGTATACAGATAAAGTGCAAAGCAGCACCAGAATTGGGTCTAAATCCAACAAGAGGAATACTTATACACATTATTTTTTTCTCCGTTTGTTTAGGAAATTGTTCATAAAATCGGGGAACTCCTTAATATCACAAGTCATACCCAGAGCTCCCTTATTAACGAAGAACTGGTGGAATGGAAGCGAGGACAACAAATAGCCTGCATCGGAGGTCCTCCAAACACCTGCCTCGACCAACTCCAGAGCTGGTAAGTCACCCGACCCCAGACCCTGCAACATTAAAGAAGATGTCTCGAGGAAGCAGTGAATTTTTTTTTTTGCCCAGTCCCCCTAATTAAACATACATTACTAATTACCCCTGTAAATTACTTTCCTAGCTGGTTTGTACTTACCGTTCCAGCGTTTCAGCAACTTATAAAAGTTTCCCCAAGATGGCCGCCGGCTCTTTCCCCGTCGCTCGCTGCAGCCCGACGTGCGCGCTCCCAAGACGCTGCCAGCTGTGTCTCCATGGCAACCGGACGCCAAGCAGCCGCCGACCGGACGCCCCGCAGCCGCCGACCAGTCACCCACCGCCAGGCAGAAGGTAACCGGCGCAGCCCCCCCCCAGCGACAGCCCCCCCGGCCTAGCGCTAGTTCCCCCATCACAGCGGCAGCCCCCCCCGGCGCAGCGACAGCCCCCCCCCCGGCCTAGCGCTAGTTCCCCCATCACATCGGCAGCCCCCCCCGGCGCAGCGACAGCCTCCCCCCCGGCCTAGCGCTAGTTCCCCCATCACAGCGGCAGCCCCCCCGGCGCAGCGACAGCCCCCCCCATCACAGCGGCAGCCCCCCCGGCGCAGCGACAGCCCCCCCGGCCTAGCGCTAGTTCCCCCATCACATCGGCAGCCCCCCCGGCGCAGCGACAGCCCCCCCCGGCCTAGCGCTAGTTCCCCCATCACAGCGGCAGCCCCCCCCCCGGCGCAGCGACAGCCCCCCCCGGCCTAGCGCTAGTTCCCCCATCACAGCGGCAGCCCCCCCCGGCGCAGCGACAGCCCCCCCCCATCACAGCGGCAGCCCCCCCGGCGCAGCGACAGCCCCCCCCCCCGGCGCAGCGCTAGTTCCCCCATCACAGCGGCAGCCCCCCCCCCGGCGCAGCGACAGCCCCCCCCCCGGCCTAGCGCTAGTTCCCCCATCACAGCGGCAGCCCCCCCGGCGCAGCGACAGCCCCCCCATCACAGCGGCAGCCCCCCCGGCGCAGCGACAGCCCCCCCCGGCCTAGCGCTAGTTCCCCCATCACAGCGGCAGCCCCCCCCCGGCGCAGCGACAGCCCCCCACCGGCCTAGCGCTAGTTCCCCCATCACAGCGGCAGCCCCCCCCGGCGCAGCGACAGCCCCCCCCCGGCCTAGCGCTAGTTCCCCCATCACAGCGGCAGCCCCCCCGGCGCAGCGACAGCCCCCCCCGGCCTAGCGCTAGTTCCCCCATCACAGCGGCAGCCCCCCCCCCGGCGCAGCGACAGCCCCCCCCCCGGCCTAGCGCTAGTTCCCCCATCACAGCGGCAGCCCCCCCGGCGCAGCGGCAGCCCCCCCCGGCGCAGCGACAGCCCCCCCGGCCCAGCGTTAGTTCCCCCGGCGCCAGCCCAGCGCAGCGGCAGCCCCCCCCCCCCCCGACCCATCACTTACCTGGGACGCTTCTCGGGGCTGCTGGGCTGGGCTGGGCTTCTCCGCTGGGCAGCTCCAGTTTCTGCACCTTCCTCTAACAGAGGAAGGTACAGAATGGCCGCTCCAGCGCGCTCCCGAGCAGTGACAGCTCGTCTGCGCATGCGCAGAAGAGCTGTAGCGGGGAGCACACTGAAGCGGCTCGTGCTGAATGCAGAAGACCGGACTGCGCAAGCGCGTCTAAAAAGGCAAGCTGCCGGCGAATTTAGACGGAACCATGGAGACGAGGACGCTAGCAACGGAGCAGGTAAGTGGAATAACTTCTGTATGGCTCATATTTAATGCACGATGTATATTATAAAGTGCATTAATATGGCCATACGGAAGTGTATAACCCCACTTTGTTTCGCGAGACCACCCCTTTAACTATTCAGCTGCTATCCCCAATTTTAATGTGACTGGTAGCGGGTTAAGGGGGTTTTCCAGGGATCATTAAGATATGTCATCAATAGTTGTTCGACTGTGGTCCGTTGCTCGGGACCTTGACTGATCAGCTGAGCGGGTGCATGCTGTCCATTGAAGTCAATCCGAGACACACCCACAGCTGACACTGCAGACGTGCCACGGATTCGCGGGCAAGCAGTAGATTTAAAAAATTAAAAACTCTACTGATTATGTCCAACGGCGAGCCGTGAGGACCATGCACGGTCCAGCGAACCTGGAAGTGGAGAGATCCGCATGGACGCCACTGCTGGGGAATGCAGGTAAGCAGGGCTCACTGGCCACGGGCAGGGCTGGGTTCTGTGGCAGATTACCTGCACGGAATCCACACGTGCCGTGATCATGAGGCCTAAAGACTGGTTGGACCACAGTGCTGCATCACTGGGGGGTGAGGACAGGTAAGTCCCCCTGCTTTTATGGTTCTAACTGATTTGGAGCCATTTAAAATAAATTTGCCTATCACCCAGCCAACCCTTTATAGATCCTCTAATCTTGTATTTTGTGGTCTTGCAGGTTCACCTCTATTGCTAAAAGCCTGCAACAAGTTAGCCAGCAACTGAAGAAACTGGAGGAGTTGGAGCAGAAACTTACATGTGATGGTGAAGATCCCATCGCTGAAAACAAGCAAACCTTCCAAGAACGCACGCAGAACTTGTTTAAGCAGCTGATACAAAGGTAACGGTTTACTCTGCTAGTATAAACTGATTGTATGGAGATGGAATTACTGAAGCTTCAAACATAACAGAGGAAACAGCACATGTAGATCTGTCATCTGTTAATAAAGGATGGACGGGGGGCGTGGCCTGCGGATGACCGGGAAAGCCGCTTGAGAGTCGGACTCCCGCTACAGCCTTCCTTCCCTCAGCCATAAACCTCCGGTACTCGGCGAAAATCACCCTCCCAGGTCGGGATGGGTAAGAAGACGGCCCCAGACACAAAATCAGCGGCACTCACCTCCAAAAAAGGGACAATGGAGCGCTTTATCGGCGCTCCGTGCACAGCCGGGAGAAGATCCAAGATGGCGCCGGCCAGCACCGGAGCGCATGTGCCGGCTTCCTCTCCCCCTGCAGCAGCAGCGGCTCAACTCAGCCCGACCGCACGGAGAACACAGACCACACAGATGGAAACCCCCTTAACAACAGCAGCAGCAGCAAGAGCTGGGACAGGGAACTCCTCACAGAACGACCTAGCAGACCAAAGCAGCCCGGGGACTGAAACCCAAGATGCAGGGTCTGCATCCACCATAACTGTGAGTAAGGGGGAACCCTGCCCCCCCACAAAACACCCAGGACAAAGCCCCTCAGCACACTACACAGCAACACTGCAACAGCACAGCCCTGAAGGGAGTAATGATCCCCACGACTGGGACATATCCCCTAACAAAAGTGCATTCAGCAGCCCTACACATAGCTCGCCAGAAAGGGCAACATCTATGGCGGATAACGGGGCATGGAAATCACGAATTATGTCAATCCCCACAAAGGACGAATTGAATGCACTATTTACAAGATTTGAAGAGTCTAACAGACAGGCCCTTGACCGGATCCATACTGACATACACCATATGGGACACAGGCTCCTCCAGGTGGAGGAGACGCAGGAGGGAATGGCGTCCATTTTGGAATCCCACAGACAGGTCATTCAACACCAATCAGATCAAATCTCCAACATTATCTCACATTTAGATGATCTTGAGAACAGAAATAGGAGGAATAACCTGCGCATACGGGGCGTAACAGAAGAAGTAGAAGGTCACCAGCTAGAGGAATGGGCCCAAACATTTTTTTTACAACTGCTGGGCCGCACACGAGAAAAACCGATCATGATAGATAGAATTCACAGGGCACTGGGCCCGAGAAGCACGGACACTAACCGCCCAAGGGACATAATATGTAGGATCCACTTTTATAAGGAAAAGGACTACATGTTACAGAAAGCCAGAGAAAAGGGAGACCTCACGCATAATGGCCGACCGCTTATTCTGCTACAAGACCTAGCACGTAATACACTGCGCCTGAGAGGAGCCCTGAAACCACTAACCACAGCGCTAAAAGAAAACGGAATCATATACCGGTGGGGTTTTCCATTCGCCCTAATTGCCAAAAAAGAGGGGAAGACAGCCACTTTCCGTATGTTGGGAGATTTACCCAATTTTCTAGGCACATTTCAGCTCCCCCTGATTAAGATACCTGACTGGCCTACCTCCCCAGTACCGATCGCCTATACAGCCCAGGAACAATGGCAATCGGTGCCCCCTAAACAGCGACGAGAACGCCGCAGAGACCCAATACCAGGAACTTAGACTTCAATGTCTTTCCAAGATTGTTACAGAAGGCATACCAAAGGGTCATCACGCCGCTGTCCGAATATGGACTTTACACCCGTTATAGTCCTTATAATTGCCGTCTAATTACGCTAAGTTTATAATTCTGTTTCTTGGTTTTTTGTTTTTCTATTATAAAATTATTATAACCTATTTAGAAACAGGTTTAAAATGCCGATACCGGAACCTATGTACACAAGGATCCCGATAGGGACCTCAGCGTATCTACACTCACACTGAGGGAGGGGGTTGTGTGGGACCCGATCTAGCTTTGTCGGAAACCTCACCACTCTCCACCAGGGTGAAAAGTTGCACATTAGTGCAACCTACACGAGTTCTCAACTCCTCACCACACTAGTGTGGCGGCCTAATGCCACACAAAGGTTTTCTAACAAACCTTTTTCTTTTTTCTTTCTTTTCTCTTTCTTTTCTCTCCACCCCACTCTCTCCCTTTTCCCCCCTCCTCCCAAACCCGGTCGGGAAGATAACCCAAGAATTAAGACTACACAATGACCAATATCACATTTAGTACTTACAATGTAAGGGGGATGAATAAGCCTGCCAAGAAGGGGCAGATCTTGGAACACCTACATAAACACAGAACAATGATTGCGCTACTACAAGAAACACACTTCCAAAAAAACAAGATACCCAATTGTAGGAACCTCAACTACACAACCTGGTATCACAGCCCTCATCCTTCTAAAAAGGCAGGGGGCACGTCAATTGCCATACACAAACACTTCCCTCACAAATTTATTTCGCTATCAACAGACTCTGAAGGTCGTTATATTTTTCTAAAAATCCAAGTCAGCAATGAAGTTATAACTGTAGCTAACATTTATTTCCCGAACCAAGGACAGGTCCGATTTGGGATCCGGATACTGGGGGCTTTGAGGACCTTTGCGAACGGCTCCAACGTCATACTGGGAGGTGACCTCAACCTCAGCCTAGAGCCCAAACTCGACTCCTCTGGGGGTAAGTCTAACATCGCATACACAGCACTCCGCAGACTCCGCAGGGAACTGGCTAATCTCCGCCTGATTGACCTCTGGCGGATATTACACCCGGGAAAAAGAGATTACAGTTTTTATTCCCCATCCCATAAATGCTATCACAGACTAGACTACCTATTCATATCACACGCCCTACTAGATCGTAACCCCTCAAGCTCGATAGGTTCCCTCATCTGGTCCGACCATGCTCCGGTCTCGGGATCATTGAGAGGGTCTCAAAACGATAGGAAAAACATTAGCTGGCGCCTGAACGATAACTTACTGAATGACACCGCCTGCTTACAGGCGATTCAGGAAGCTATCCGAAACTTCGGCCTGGACCACGCCCTGGACCTAACCCCTGCGCCCATAAAGTGGGAAGCACTTAAATGTGTACTCAGGGGGATATTTATATCCCACGGGGCACGCTTAAAGAAAGAGAGAACAGGCAAACTGAGCGACCTAATCTCCCAACTGGACCAACTCGAACACGCCAACAAAACATCGTCCTCTATAAGTAAGGCAGCAGAAATTTCGTCAACCCGAAACAAAATATTACACATACTAGACCAAAATTCACTTTGCCAGAGGGATAAAACTAAAGGATGGTACTATGAGCATGGGAACAAAAGCGGAAAGGGACTAGCCAGAGCTCTAAACCCAAAAACATCACAAACATACGTATTCGCCATTCAAACTCAAAAAGAAGGACTGGTCCACGCCAACTCAAAAATAATAAATAATTTCCACCAATATTATCACGACCTATACAATCTTCCAGACAGATATAAAAAACAGGGGACGAAAATAGCACGAGAGAGAGATTCCTATCTGGCAGACTTTACTCCAACTAGGATCTCGGACTCAGACCAGGCCTTACTAGAAGAGGACTTCACAATACAGGAGGTAAAAGAAGCAATCAAGTCCCTGAAGATAGGGAAGAGCCCAGGTCCTGATGGGTACACACCCCGGTTTTTCAAAATCTTTGAGGAACACTTAGCCCCTTTATTGCTCCACACCTTCAACTCAATCTCTGACTCGTGCCCCTTCCCCACACAAGCATTACAAGCGGTAATAACAGTCATACCGAAGCCAGGCAAGGACCCATCAGTCTGTGGTAGTTACAGGCTGATATCCCTCTTGAACATTGACACCAAAATTTTCTCCAAAATTATAGCTACACGTCTACAAGCGCAAATACCAACCTTGATCCATAGAGACCAGGTGGGCTTTGTGCACGGGAGGGAGGCAGGGGACAATACTATAAGGACGTTGGCCCTCGTGTCCCGGGCGCGGAAATCCGGGGATCCCCTCTGTCTTCTCTCAGTAGACGCGGAGAAAGCCTTTGACAGGGTAAGCTGGGGATTTCTGGAGGCAGTCCTTGAGAGGCTGGGCTTCGGCCCCAAACTCAGGAGCCGGATAATGGCCTTGTATAGGGACCCCTCAGCACGTATCCGGGTCAATGGACAGCTGTCGGATCCAATTCAGATTCGTAACGGCACACGTCAGGGGTGTCCCCTGTCTCCCTCCCTATACATACTAGTTATGGAGGCTTTAGCGAACGCTCTCCGAGCGAATTCGAACATATGCGGGATCAGGATAGGCAATACCGAACACAAAACAGCTCTATATGCTGACGACCTATTACTATATATCACGAATCCCAGAATAGCCCTCCCTGTTGTCCTAGAGGAATTTAAAAGGTTTGGACGGCTCTCTAACTTTAAAGTGAATCTGAGCAAGTCAGTAATCTTAAACACCACTTTAACAGATGCAGAAGTCACCGCCCTAAAACCATCTCTTCCTTTCATCTGGAGATCAGACGAGATCAAATACCTGGGGGTAACAATTACACCAGACCTAGACCAACTTTTCCTGAAAAACTATAAATCCCTATTAACCAAACTGGAAGCGGACTTTGACAGATGGAAAACAGTCCCTCTGTCTTGGTTCGGAAGGATCAACACCATCAAAATGAATGCCCTCCCAAGATTTATGTACATGTTCCAAACAGTACCAATAAAACTACCGGGGGCATTTCTATTAAAGGTCAGGAGGTCAATGATGTACTTCATCTGGGGGAACCATAGACCAAGGCGTAATTGGAAGGCCCTGACCGCACCCAGAGCTTCTGGAGGAATGGGAATCCCAAATCTAGCTCTTTACCATAAAGCCTCATTAACTAAACGCATGTTAGATTTACTCCACGTTGGAACACAGAGGCTTTGGGCGGAATCGGAACAAGACTCAGTCCCCTTTAAAGGAATGGGCCTCGCATGGATACCGGACAAAGAGAAACATAAAGACCTAGGACTATCGCCCTTCATAGAGAACATGATAACGACATGGTCAGATTATGTGACTCTAAAGGGAATGATTAGTAAACCCGGCCCTCTCACCCCGCTGACGGGAAACCCAGAGTTCCCCACCTTTTTAAAAGGATCATACCTGACAAATAACACACCAAACAATATCTTAAGGGTCCGGGACGTGGTATCGACGGAAGGGCTTAAACCACTAATTGATTTAATCGGAGACAGAAGGCCCCCTCCTGGAGCATGGTTCCATTATTTACAACTTAGCCACTACATTAGATCTTTAGGAACCATTCAACAATTGAGCCGCCCCACCACCTCATTTGAGGAAATCTGTATCTCATCTTCCCCGGAAAAATATACAATATCGACACTATATCAAATACTGATCAAAGAGGACACCCGTAACTATGGGAGGGACATAGAAAGGAACTGGGAAAGGGACCTAAACAATACACCCCCAGAGGAGTCCTGGAAAAAATCATATACCGTATATACCGGCGTATAAGACGACTTTTGAACCCCGAAAAATCTGCTCTGCAGTCGGGGGTCGTCTTATGCGCCGGTAATACAAAAAAAAAAAAAGTGTAAAAAAAAAAAATTTATTACTCACCTCCCCCGGCGTTCTGTCGCGCTCCGGCAGGATGCCGCTCGCTCCGGCAGGCTGTCGCTCGCTCCTCGTCCCCGCCGCAGCATAGCTTTCTGAATGCGGGGCTTGAAATCCCCGCTTCCAGAAAGCTAGTACACACGCCGGCAGCCATGACAGCATTGAATGGCTGTGATTGGCTAAAGCACACGTGGCTTCAGCCAATCACACTATTCAATGACATCATTGAATGGCTGTGATTGGCTGAAGGCGCACGTGTTAGCAATCACACCCATTCAATGATGTCATTGAATAGTGTGATTGGCTGAAGCCACGTGTGCTTTAGCCAATCACAGCCATTCAATGATGTCATGGCTGCCGGCGTGTGTATTAGCTTTCTGGAAGCGGGGATTTCAAGCCCCGCATTCAGAAAGCTATGCTGCGGCGGGGACGAGGAGCGAGCGACAGCCTGCCGGAGCGCGACAGAACGCCGGGGGAGGTGAGTAATACATTTTTTTTTTTTCTCCACTGTATACCGGCGTATAAGGTGACAGTTGGGGGGTCGTCTTATACGCCCCGTCGCCTTATACGCCGGTATATACGGTACTCTATCACACAAAATCTCGATATCCAACAAAATGCAGGAATTAAATTACAAAATACTTATAAGATGGTATCAAACTCCAGTGAAACTAGCGAGGATTTTTCCCCAGTATCCGGATACCTGTTGGAGATGCCTAAAAGAAAAAGGGTCATTCATCCATCTCTGGTGGTCCTGCTCTCTGATCCGTCCACTATGGCGAGAGGTCAACACTCTTTACTCTACGGTTAGCAGAAATCAAATCCAATTCACGCCAGAAATTGCTTTATTGTCCATGTTCCCTGGTTCAATATCACATGCCAAAGGCTCTCTACTGAGATTCTTTATATTGGCCATGCGTCAGATAATTCCTAGAGCATGGAAAACAACAACACCCCCTTCCAGATTACGGTGGCTGGAAGCTTTAGATCACATAAAACACATGGAGGAGCTTTGCGCTAGGGATGAACTAAGATACGAGAAACATGTCTCCACCTGGCTGATTTGGACCCAATACCGACATTCACCGGACCTAACGACTTGGCTAGAGACAGGCATCCCACCCTCCCTGATCACAACTATACCCACAAATATGAATACTGTGTCATTAGCGATAACAGACCAATAACTACATAAGTCCATACCTCAACCTTTCTAAGGTATAGACCGGACCCTTCCCTCCTCCCCTTCCTTATCCTCCCCTACACCTCTTCTAAATATCTTATCTGTCTTTTTTCTCTTTTCTTCCCGTTTTTTCTTTTCCTTAAACATATTTCCAATAATCTCTCTATGTTTGCTTGATATAATTAGTTCATTAAAGGATTAGCAATTGATTGTAATGTGATATTTCGAGACTATAGAATTGTTTTAAAATGTTTAAAAATGTTTAATATTTGGAAAACAGAAAAATCTGCCTCAGAAAGAAACTATTTTATGAAGGAAGACAAAGAGAATATATTTCTATACTGTTTATCTACTCATATGTTAAAAAATTGTATTCTTTAAAAATGCATGGCAGGCAATAAAATTCTTTTGAACCATAATAAAGGATGGACACAGTAAGGATACCTTCACACCGGCGTTCAGTTTCCCATTTGTCTGTTTCATCTTAAGAGCAGAAAAATGGATAAAACACTCGCCTGGATGCAATACTTCCAGGTGAGGGACTACATAGAATCGCTAGGGAATCCTGGGGCACTGAGCTCGGAATTCACTCCACTCGAGAAGCTATGTGTGGGCTCTGACGCACCCCCTCACGCAATATCTCTGCTGTACGGGTTGCTGGCCAAAGCGAAAATAGGAGACACACGACCGCCATGGGAGTCAAGATGGGAGGAGACACTGAACGGGCAATTCTCCGGAGAGCTCTGGAGCAGGACATACCGGATGACCCACAAGATGTCCATCTCTGCCAAGGCACAGGAGCTCAATTACAAAATCGTCACGCAATGGTACAGAACCCCGGACAGGCTCCACAGAATTTTCCCAGAAGTCTCAAACACATGCTGGAGATGCTGCTCCAATGTGGGAGACATGCTGCACATCTGGTGGTCCTGCCCACTAATTGCGCCCCTTTGGAGAGATGTCGCCAGAGTTTACGAGAGGGTCTGCAGATCTCCCATGGGCCTGAACCCCGAGGTTGCTCTCCTTTCCATGCTCCCTGGTTCGGTATCTAGGATCAAAAAGAGCCTTATAGGCCATTTCATCATGGCCATGCGCCACATTATATCCCGGCACTGGAGGCGTGGAGGGGAGATCCAGAGGTCCGCGTGGGTGGAGGAGGTCGAACATATTAGGTACATGGAGGACCTTCGGAACAGCGAAACTGTGCAGAACCAACCAGCAGCCGGGTCTCGAGATGCCTGGATGGCCTGGATAGATTTCAAAGGCTCCCCTTCGTTTCTCAAATGGTTGGCCGACGGATCTCTATAGACAGAGATGAAAACCCACCCACGTGACATCGGGGCCCCCTTCCAACTTACCCGCCTGTTTCCTTAATTTCTCTTCTCCCAGAATCCATATATGCTCGGCGATTTCACGAGACAGCCAAACCCTTCACCTCCGTCCCCTCCTCCCCTTTGTACCTAGTTCTCTTTCTCCCTCCCCTCTTTTCTTTCTCCTTTTCTTTATTTGTCCCCCAGCATTGTCTGGGGTATACCTATATATCGGTTTGTCCAGTTTTGTTTTGAATATAATGTTACCTACAAAATCTGTTTGCAACGCACATTGTTCAATTCCGCAGGGCTCAATGAAAATGCAGTGGCGGCGGTTCCTGGGTGGCGGGCGGTGCGGGCGACTCCCTCAGAAGCCCATCTGCTGATAGCGATAACTAAAAGTAAAGAGCATTGAGAGGAGGAATCCTCCATAGAAATTGGGGGGCTCAGACCCCGAGGTCCACACAACGACACCATTGTCTAGGTGGGGGCCCCCTGACCAATAAATACTTTTTAAGATAAAGCTCTCGATACACAAAAAGGAAAAGTGGAGAGGCACGAACCCGCACTGGCCCGCGACCCGGACCGCGCTACAAGATAAGAGAACAACACCCTGCATGTACAATAAGTATCCATTTTATTGAAATGTTGTATGGTTGGCATAGAAAATTAATAAACACATTTTGAAAGAAAAATGGATAAAACACAACCTGTAAAATCCCCACCGATCTCAGTGGGTCTGTTTGTTCTCGCTGCGCCTCATTTCACCTCCGTTCCACTTGGGTTCCATCCTCTTAACAGAAAAAAATGACTGAGGTGCAAAATAATGTAAATCGAACAGAACGGGTTGTTTGTTATTTTTTTTCCTTTTTAAGCTATTTTGCTTGTATCTTTTTAGGCTTTTGTTTGATGGTTCCATTTATTGCAGCTGCAGATGTAATCTAGAGATACATTGTAATGGCCGTCATCAGGTTTGTTCACACAGCGGAACGGAACGCAGAATTTTCTACATGAATTCCGCCTCAAAAAAGCGTGTCTTTCCGATGTGGTTTTTGGTGCGGTTAATTGGTTAATTGGCTTAATCCGCTTGTGGAATTTTGATGCAGAAAATCATGTTTACGCATGAAGAAGAGACGTGTCACTCCTTGATGTGGAAACACGACTTTCTGTGTTGAACCTTCGCATGTGCATTTTACCAATTGACGGGGCAAATTCTGTGTGGATCTGCGGAAAAAAGCTGTGGAATCTGATTGAGTTTTTGAGGGAGAATTCGCAATGGAAAATTCCACATCTAATTTCGCCATGTGGACATACCCTAACTGACACAAATGGATTGTCTAATTTCATTGTTTTATCTAGTTTAGGTGGGCATTAGAGATGAGCGAACACCAAAATGTTCGGGTGTTCGTTATTCGTAACGAACTTCCCGTGATGCTCGAGGGTTCGTTTCGAACAACGAACCCCATTGAAGTCAATGGGCGACCAGAACATTTTTGTATTTCGCCGATGCTCGCTAAGGTTTTCATGTGTGAAAATCTGGGCAATTCAGGAAAGTGATGGGAATGACACAGTGACGGATAGGGCAGGCGAGGGGCTACGTGTTGGGCTGCATCTCAAGTTCACAGGTCCCACTATTAAGCCACAATACCGGCAAGAGTGGGCCCCCCCCCCCCTCCCAACAACTTTTACTTCTGAAAAGCCCTCATTAGCATGGCATACCTTTGCTAAGCACCACACTACCTCCAACAAAGCACAATCACTGCCTGCATGACACTCCACTGACACTTCTCCTGGGTTACATGCTGCCCAACCGCCCCCCCTCCCCCCCACAGCGCACACCAAAGTGTCCCTGCGCAGCCTTCAGCTGCCCTCATGCCACACCACGCTCATGTCTATTTAGAATTGCGTCTGCCATGACGAGGGACCGCAGGCACACACTGCAGAGGTTGGCACGGCTAGGCAGCGACCCTCTTTAAAAGTGGCGGAGCGATAGCCCACAATGCTGTACAGAAGCAATGAGAAATAGAATCCTGTGCCACCGCCATCAGGAGCTGCACACGTGGGCATAGCAATGGGGAACCTATGTGCCACACACTATTCATTCTGTCAAGGTGTCTGCATGCCCCAGTCAGACCGGGCTTTTTAATTCATAGACACAGGCAGGTACAACTCCCTATTGTGAAGTCCCTGTCGACCCACAGCATGGGTGGCTCCCTGGAACCCACCGGCGGTACACAGAAATATCCCATTGCATTGCCCAACACAGCTGAGGTAGTAATGTCGTGCTTAATGCAGGTGGGCTTCGGTCCACACTGCATGCCCCAGTCTGACTGGGGTTCTTTATAAGTGTACAGATGTAGTAAAAACTCCGTGTGCACCTACAGCATGGGTGGGTGCCAGGAAGCCACCGGCGGTACATAGAAATATCCCATTGCATTGCCCAACACAGCTGAGGTAGTAATGTTGTGCTTAACCCTTTCCAATCCAATTTGTATATGGTTTTCCTAGGGGTCTTACTCTTTTTCTGCTGTTATACAACGGCGCTATATGCTGGCTAAAGCCAGTACTGCATGAGCTGACACGTAGGATAGGCTCCGACAGCAGAGAGGCTGGCAATATACAGTAAGAGAACCCCGACGGACGTCTACCAACAACGGAGCTGTACAGCCTTAAACCCTAATGTCTTCACAGGTCACATAGTGGACTGGAAAGGGTTAATGCAGGTGGGTTTCGGCCCACACTGCATGCCCCAGTCAGACTGGGGTTCTTTACAAGTGGACACATGTAGGTTTAACTCCCTGTGGACCCACTGCCTGGGTGGGTGCCAGGAAGCCACCGGCGGTACATAGAAATATCCCATTGCATTGCCCAACACAGCTGAGGTAGTAATGTCGTGCGTAATACAGGTGGGCTTCGGCCCACACTGCATGCCCCAGTCAGACGGGTTCTTTAGAAGTGTACAGATGTATTAAAAACTCAGTGTGCACCTACAGCATGGGTGGCTCCCTGGAACCCACCGGCGGTACACAAAAATATCCCATTGCATTGCCCAACACAGCTGAGGTAGTAATGTCGTGCTTAATGCAGGTGGGCTTCGGCCCACACTGCATGCCCCAGTCAGACTGGGGTTCTTTACAAGTGGACACATGTAGGTTTAACTCCCTGTGGACCCACTGCCTGGGTGGGTGCCAGGAAGCCACCGGCGGTACATAGAAATATCCCATTGCATTGCCCAACACAGCTGAGGTAGTAATGTCGTGCGTAATACAGGTGGGCTTCGGCCCACACTGCATGCCCCAGTCAGACGGGTTCTTTAGAAGTGTACAGATGTATTAAAAACTCAGTGTGCACCTACAGCATGGGTGGCTCCCTGGAACCCACCGGCGGTACACAAAAATATCCCATTGCATTGCCCAACACAGCTGAGGTAGTAATGTCGTGCGTAATACAGGTGGGCTTCGGCCCACACTGCATGCCCCAGTCAGACGGGTTCTTTAGAAGTGTACAGATGTATTAAAAACTCAGTGTGCACCTACAGCATGGGTGGCTCCCTGGAACCCACCGGCGGTACACAAAAATATCCCATTGCATTGCCCAACACAGCTGAGGTAGTAATGTCGTGCTTAATGCAGGTGGGCTTCGGCCCACACTGCATGCCCCAGTCAGACTGGGGTTCTTTACAAGTGGACACATGTAGGTTTAACTCCCTGTGGACCCACTGCCTGGGTGGGTGCCAGGAAGCCACCGGCGGTACATAGAAATATCCCATTGCATTGCCCAACACAGCTGAGGTAACGTCAGCTGTAATGCAGGTGGGCTAAAAATTAATTTGATTACACTGTAGGCGAGGGCCCACAAAAATTGCTGTATCAACAGTACTAATGTACATCCCAAAAATTGGCCATGGCCAGCCAAGAGGGCAGGTGAAACCCATTAATCGCTTTGGTTAATGTGGCTTAAGTGGTAACTAGGCCTGGAGGCAGCCCAGTGTAACGAAAAATTGGTTCAAGTTAAAGTTCCAATGCTTTTAAGCGCATTGAAACTTATAAAAATTGTTCTGAAAAATTATTTGAGTGAGCCTTGTGGCCCTAAGAAAAATTGCCCGTTCAGCGTGATTACGTGAGGTTTCAGGAGGAGGAGCAGGAGGAGGAGGAGGAGGAATATTAGACACAGATTGATGAAGCAGAAATGTCCCCGTTTTGGATGGTGAGAGAGAACGTAGCTTCCATCCGCGGGTGCAGCCTACGTATTGCTTACGTATCGCTGCTGTCCGCTGGTGGAGAACAGAAGTCTGGGGAAATCCAGCCTTTGTTCATCTTGATGAGTGTTAGCCTGTCGGCACTGTCGGTTGACAAGCGGCTACGCTTATCTGTGATGATTCCCCCAGCCGCACTAAACACCCTCTCCGACAACACGCTAGCCGCAGGACAAGCAAGCACCTCAAGGGCATACAGGGCTAGTTCAGGCCACATGTCCAGCTTCGACACCCAGTAGTTGTAGGGGGCAGAGGCGTCACCAAGGATGGTCGTGCGATCCGCTACGTACTCCCTCACCATCCTTTTGCAGTGCTCCCGCCGACTCAGCCGTGACTGGGGAGCGGTGACACAGTCTTGGTGGGGAGCCATAAAGCTGGCCAGGCCCTTAAAGACTGTTGCACTGCCTGGGATGTACATGCTGCTCGATCTACGCACATCCCCTGCAACATGGCCCTCGGAACTGCGCCTTCTGCCACTAGCGCTGTCGGCTGGGAATTTTACCATCAGCTTGTCCGCAAGGGTCCTGTGGTATAGCAACACTCTCGAACCCCTTTCCTCTTCGGGAATCAGAGTGGGCAGGTTCTCCTTATACCGTGGATCGAGCAGTGTGTACACCCAGTAATCCGTAGTGGCCAGAATGCGTGCAACGCGAGGGTCACGAGAAAGGCATCCTAACATGAAGTCAGCCATGTGTGCCAGGGTACCTGTACGCAACACATGGCTGTCTTCACTAGGAAGATCACTTTCAGGATCCTCCTCCTCCTCCTCCTCCTCCTCCTCCTCAGGCCATACACGCTGAAAGGATGACAGGCAATCAGCCGGTGTACCGTCAGCAGCGGCCCAAGCTGTCTCTTCCCCCTCCTCCTCATCCTCCTCATGCTCCTCCTCCTCCTCCTGTACGCGCTGAGAAATAGACAGGAGGGTGCCCTGACTATCCAGCGGCATACTGTCTTCCCCCGCCCCCGTTTCCGAGCGCAAAGCAGCTGCCTTTATGGTTTGCAGGGAATTTCTCAAGATGCATAGCAGAGGAATGGTGACGCTAATGATTGTAGCATCGCCGCTCACCACCTGGGTAGACTCCTCAAAATTACCAAGGACATGGCAGATGTCTGCCAACCAGGCCCACTCTTCTGAAAGGAATTGAGGAGGCTGACTCCCACTGCGCCGCCCATGTTGGAGTTGGTATTCGACTATAGCTCTACGCTGTTCATAGAGCCTGGCCAACATGTGGAGCGTAGAGTTCCACCGTGTGGGCACGTCGCACAGCAGTCGGTGCACTGGCAGCTTAAAGTGATGTTGCAGGGTGCGCAGGGTGGCAGCGTCCGTGTGGGACTTGCGGAAATGTGCGCAGAGCCGGCGCGCCTTTACGAGCAGGTCTGACAAGCGTGGGTAGCTTTTCAGAAAGCGCTGAACCACCAAATTAAAGACGTGGGCCAGGCATGGCACGTGCGTGAGGCTGCCGAGCTGCAGAGCCGCCACCAGGTTACGGCCGTTGTCACACACGACCATGCCCGGTTGGAGGCTCAGCGGCGCAAGCCAGCGGTCGGTCTGCTGTGTCAGACCCTGCAGCAGTTCGTGGGCCGTGTGCCTCTTATCGCCTAAGCTGAGTAGTTTCAGCACGGCCTGCTGACGCTTGCCCACCGCTGTGCTGCCACACCGCGCGACACCGACTGCTGGCGACATGCTGCTGCTAACACATCTTGATTGTGAGACAGAGGAGGAGGAGGAGGAGGAGGGTGCTTTAGTGGAGGAAGCATACACCTCCGCAGATACCAGCACCGAGCTGGGGCCCGCAATTCTGGGGGTGGGTAGCACGTGAGCGGTCCCAGGCTCTGACTCTATCCCAGCCTCCACTAAATTCACCCAATGTGCCGTCAGGGAGATGTAGTGGCCCTGCCCGCCTGTGCTTGTCCACGTGTCCGTAGTTAAGTGGACCGTGGCAGTAACCGCGTTGGTGAGGGCGCGCACAATGTTGCGGGAGACGTGGTCGTGCAGGGCTGGGACGGCACATCGGGAAAAGTAGTGGCGACTGGGAACTGAGTAGCGCGGGGCCGCCGCCTCCATGATACTTTTGAAGGACTCAGTTTCCACAACCCTATACGGCAGCATCTCAAGGCTGATGAATTTTGCGATGCGGACGGTTAACGTTTGAGCGTGCGGGTGCGTGGCGGCGTACTTGCGCTTGCGCTCGAACACTTGCGCAAGCGACGGCTGAACGGTGCGCTGAACTACACTGCTGGATGGAGCCGAGGACAGCGGAGATGAGGGTGTGGGTGCAGGCCATGAGGCGGTAGTGCCTGTGTCCTGAGAGGGGGGTTGCATCTCAGTGGCAGGTTGGGGCACAGGGGGAGAGGCAGGGGTGCAAACCGGAGGCGGTGAACGGCCTTTGTCCCACCTTGCGGGGTGCTTGGCCATCATATGTCTGCGCATGGTGGTGGTGGTGAGGCTGTTGGTGTTGGCTCCCCGGCTGAGCTTTGCGCGACAAAGGTTGCACACCACTGTTCGTCGGTCGTCAGGCGTCTCTGTGAAAAACTGCCAGACCTTAGAGCACCTCGGCCTCCGCAGGGTGGCATGGCGCGAGGGGGCGCTTTGGGAAACACTTGGTGGATTATTCGGTCTGGCCCTGCCTCTACCCCTGGCCCTGGACACCGCACTGCCTCTTGCAACCTGCCCTGCTGATGCCCTTGACTCCCCCTCTGAAGACCTGTCCTCCTGAGTAAGCGTTGCACACCAGGTGGGGTCAGTCACCTCATCGTCCTGCTGCTCTTCCTCCGAATCCTCTGTGCGCTGCTCCCTGGGACTTACTGCCCTTACTACTACCTCACTGCAAGACAACTGTGTCTGATCGTCATCGTCCTCCTGACCCACAGAAAGTTGTTGAGACAGTTGGCGGAAGTCCCCAGCCTCTTCCCCCGGACTCCGGGAACTTTCGAATGGTTGGGCATCAGTGACGATAAACTCCTCTGGTGGGAGAGGAACCGCTGCTGCCCAATCTAAGCAGGGGCCCGAGAACAGTTCCTGGGAGTGCTCCCGCTCCTGAGCAGGTGTTATTGTAGTGGAGTGAGGAGGCTGGGAGGAAGGAGGAGCAGCAGACAGAGGATTCGGATTGGCAGCAGTGGACGGCGCAGAACTGCGGGTAGACGATAGGTTGCTCGAAGCACTTTCTGCCATCCAGGACAGGACCTGCTCACACTGCTCATTTTCTAATAACCGTCTCCCGCGTGGACCCATTAATTGGGCGATGAATGTGGGGACGCCAGAAACGTGCCTCTCTCCTAATCGCGCAGCAGTCGGCTGCGACACACCTGGATCAGGAGCTTGGCCTGTGCCCACACCCTGACTTGGCCCTCCGCGTCCTCGGCCGCGTCCACGTCCTCTAGGCCTACCCCTACCCCTCAGCATGCTGTATTACCAGTGATTTGATTTCACAGGCAGGAAATAAATTGGCGCAAGACTGCAGGCCAAATATAATTTTTGCCCTTTTTGGAAAACGAAAGGCCCCACTGCCTCTAGTGAATGAATTATCTAAGTTTAATAACTGTGCTGTGTCCCTGCTTATGTGTCACAGAACGTGAGGGTAGCAGAGTTATTATAACTCTGGCAGAGCAGGTATTTTTTTCCCAATTAAGGAAAGCAAATGGCGAAGCCAGCAGTAAAGCGTAGCTGGGTGCGTATGATTTAGCACTGTTCTTCACGCAGCTCACACGTCTCCACCGCCCGTAAGGACGGACAGAGGCTGGACAAATAGATTTGTTTTCAGTTTTTTCCCACCAACAGGCAGCACTGCGTATATTCAATGAACATGAGAAGTTTAATAACTGTGCTGTGTCCCTGCTTAAGAGGCGCCGGAATAGTAGCCCCCGGGGATATATATGGAGGCAGCCCATGACAGGGTTAACGGGGAGGCCAGGGTTAATGGAAGGGTGAAGGGGGGGGGGGGTGTAGTATAGGGGGGAGTAGAGGGGGAAGTTAGAGAGAAAGTGCGGGAACAGCAGGGGGAGGAGCATCCCTAGGCGGCAACGGAGGAAGAAGAAGCAGAAGGAGAAGACGGAGGCCACGAGGAAGACGAGGGAAGAGGTAGAGAAGACCCAAGACCCCAGACAGAAGTCCCAAGACCCCAGGCAGAAGTCCCAAGACCCCAGGCAGAAGTCCCAAGATCCCAGGCAGAAGTCCCAAGACCACAGGCAGAAGTCCCAAGACCCCAGGCAGAAGTCCCAAGACCCCAGGCAGAAGTCCCAAGACCCCAGACAGGAGTCCCAAGACCGAAGTCTGCAGACCGAAGTCCCAAGACCTGTCCGTGAAGAGCCCGAAGGTGATCGTCAGGAAGCGCCCAGAAGAGGACTTACTGGACATGGAGGCCGCCATGGAGAAGATCCGGGCAGCGGTGGAGGAGCGGGGCATCGACTGGCTCATGAGGGTCCTGGATGTCGGGGCCCCGGGCCCATCGGAGGTGGAAGCGGCACCCGCACGGTCAGCAGCATCGGGGGGAGAGGCGTCCGGAGCCCCTGCAGCAACTGCGGTGAGAGAAAGGGGGCGAAGGACAGCCGCTGCGGGGAGCCGCACACCGGAGGCAGCAGCGGGAGCGCTGTCGGGGACTGCGAGCGGCCGGAGGGAGGAGGCAGGAGGGAGCAGGCAGACACCGGCAGCATCGGCGAGAGGGCCGAGTACTAGGAGGGCCCGCGCTCCGGCGCGTCTGAGCCCTGATCAGGCTCCACAGCGTCGGCGCCGCATAGAGAGTCCCTCACGGGCCCCTCCGGGCCGGCTCCCTGCACCATCCATGCCATCGGGGGAGCGCAGGCCCGGGAGGAATCTCGCCGGGCGGCACGGCGCAGCGTCCGGCACTAGGTCCCGTGCTGCCAGGGGGGCGGGGCCTGACACCGGGCTGTCGGCGGTGAACCGAGCTACAGCGTGGGGCCGCTCTGCAGGAGAGCCGGTGGTAGCAGAGCAGCCCCACAGTATCTTCCAGGGACAAGCTGAAGTGCGGCCCGTGAGAGCCAGGCCGAGCAGCAGGCAGGCGGCTGCGAATCCGGAGGTGCGTATGCAGCCAGAGGAGGACCCCGGTCGTCAGTTCGGACCACATTCGGACGAGGAATCGGATCCGCTGGAGGGAGGATCGGCGGCTGGTGGGACTACAGCCCCTACGCAGCCAGGTGAGCAAACACACGGGGACACTACACTACATGCAGTTAGCCGCGTTGCGCACGCGGGAGATAGTTTTGGGGGGTGGACAGGGGATGGGGGGGCGATGGCAGGCACACATGGCGCAGCGAGTGATTTTGGGTTATTTCTGGGTGGATTATGGGAGTTGTGGCGCAAGCAAGACGCAAGAGCAGGGCCGTCGCCAGTAGCTGCTTGGACGCTACCGTCCAATGCGTCGATCGCCGACGATAGCGCTAGGGGTGGTAGCACGGCTGGGGCGTCTGTAGGGCAGCAGGTAGCGCCCGTTACGGTAGGGGTCCAGACGGAGAAAGATGGGGAAGGGATTCGCTTGGATGACAGAGCAAAGGGGGAAGTTTATGTGTGTTTCGAGGGCCCCCTAGGTGCACACTTAAAGAAGGAGGTTAGAGAAAAGATTTGGCGCGACGAATACGTCGAGATCTTTTCTCTTCTCCCTTTGGAAAAATTCAATTTAGATAAAGGGAAAAGGACAGAATATAAGAAGGAAGAGGAGGAGAAACGTCGGTGGAAACTGATTCCACAGACGTTCTCCAACTGGATGCAAGCCTTCGCTATTCTGGCCAGCGTTATAGGTGAAAAGGCGCCGGAGAATTGCTCCGGCCTTTTTTGCTATCTTGATGCGATAGGTGAGGCGTACAGGGTGTACGGGGGCCAGACGTGGCTTAGGTACGACGAACAATTTCGTCAGCGGAAAGCGATCCGACCGTCTATTCGGTGGGATCAGAAAGATATTGGCCTATGGTTGCGGGTAATGGCCCCAGTTAGGTTTGGCCAGCCCTTTCAGGGGGGGGCCGGGACTAGCAGCTCGGCCAGTGGTTCCCAAGGGGGGGGGGCAGGGAGGACAGTCAGGGAGTCATAGGCTCGGATTGTGTTGGCAGTTCAACGACGGCCAATGCAAATTCGGGAACTCTTGCAGGTTCAAGCACGTCTGCTCCGTGTGTAACGGCACGTCACATGGAGCAGCAAAGTGCTTTAAAAAAGGAAAAGGAAAGGGTTTCGGGGCACCTGGAAAAAGGGATGACACCAGTGAAACTGGCAAAGATGGTGCCGTTTCTAAATAGGTACCCCGACCGAGATAAGGCTAGTTTACTGTTTGAGGGTTTTAGGGACGGTTTTAGAATTCCCGCCCCAGTTCATAGGGTTCCGGTCACAACCAAGAATTTGCCGTCAGCGATTCGGCAATCGGCTGTGGTGACCGAAAAATTGTTTAAGGAGGTTCAGTTAGGCCGCATGGCGGGACCGTTCCGTTCCCCGCCCGTGGCGGACCTGGTGGTCTCACCGCTGGGGGTTGTTCCTAAGAAGGAACCTAACAAGTTTCGACTCATACACCATCTGTCATACCCAAAGGGGGCGTCAGTAAATGACGGTATAGACCCGGAAATTTGTTCTGTGGTGTATACTTCATTTGACGCCGCAATAAAATGGGTCCGCAGGTATGGGCAGGGAGCGAAGCTGGCAAAGGTGGATATCGAGTCTGCGTTTAGGTTGCTCCCAGTTGCTCCCGAGAGCATTCGTTTGTTAGGGTGTTTTTGGGAGGGAAGTTATTTTGCGGATAGGTGCCTACCCATGGGCTGTTCCATTTCTTGCTCTTATTTTGAAGCGTTCAGTTCCTTTTTAGAATGGGTAGTTAGGGATTGCACGGGGATTAGGTCAGTGATCCATTATTTGGATGACTTCCTATGCATAGGGCCAGCAGGTTCGCCTATTTGTGCAACTTTGCTGGGGTCACTTCAATGGGTTTCCGGTCAATTCGGGGTGCCTTTGGCGCCTGGGAAGACAGAGGGGCCCACTACATGTTTAAAGTTCCTGGGCATTACCATTGACACGGTTGCAATGGAATGCAGATTGCCCGAGGAGAAGTTGACAGAGTTAAAGGCGGAGGTAAAAAGAGCAAGGGTTGTCACCAAGGTCACTTTGAGGGAGCTCCAATCGTTATTGGGCAAGCTTAATTTCGCTTGCCGAATAATGCCGATGGGGCGAATTTTCAGCAGAAGGCTAGCGTCAGCAACGGCGGGGGTTCGGTTACCCCACCATTTTATCCGGCTAGGTAAGGAACTCAAGAAAGATTTAGCAGTATGGGCGGCGTTTCTAGAGAACTACAACGGTCGGTCAGTAATGATGGAGGAAATGGTAAACAATTTTGATTGGGAATTGTTTACTGACGCCGCAGGGAGTTCGGGTTTTGGGATTTACTTCCAGGGCCAGTGGTGCGCGGCCGGATGGCCGAGCGATTGGTTCTCGTCAGGGTTGGTAAGGAACTTGGTGCTACTCGAGCTCTTCCCCATTATAGTGGCGGTGGAGATATGGGGCGAGCAATTTAGGAACAAGAGAGTACGCTTTCACTGCGACAACCTGGGGGTCGTGCAGGCGATAAATAAATTGTCTGCATCGTCCCCTCCAGTGGTGGCCTTACTGCGCCACCTGGTGCTGAAAGCGTTATCACTTAACGCTTGGATAGGTGCGGTACATGTGCCGGGGGTGAGCAATTCACTAGCGGATGCTCTTTCTCGTTGCCAGTGGGAGCGATTCCGACGTTTGGCCCCGGCAGCAGAGAAGGAAGGGGTGTCTTGCCCGAGACACATCTGGAGCGTGGTCAGCGAGCAGTGAGGCACTTGATAGGTACCTCACTGGCTCGGAGTACGTGGACGTCTTATAGGGCAGCCTGGTCGGAATGGGAGGAGTGGCTGCAGCAGTGGGGAATCGTGCGGTCAGACGAGGACAGGGTAGGGGCGTTGTTAGGGTGGTTGGGGAAAAGTTCTGAGACAGGGTTGTCAGTCGCCAGAGTTAACAAATTTATGGGAGGAGTGGCGTTTGGCGCTAAGTTGCGGGGTTTGACTGATGTTACAAAGAATTTTGTAGTCAGACAGGCACTAAAGGGGTTTAGAAGGGGGCGGGGGGGGGTCAGATATGCGTCGGCCAATCTCGTTCGACTTGTTGAAGAGATTGGGGGGCGCATTGGGGGAGATATGCGGGGACGGGTTTGAATACTCGCTTTTTAAGTTGGCTTTTTCATTAGCTTTCTTTGGGGCTCTTCGGCTGGGGGAACTGGTTTCCCCCAGCAAAAAGAAAGGGGGGGGGTTTACAAAGCGAGGATACCAAGGTTATAAAAGGGCGGTTGGAATTAGTCATCCGTCGTTCTAAGATGGATCAAGAGGGTAGAGGTCGGAGAGTGTCGCTAGGACAAGTGCGGGGAGAGTCCATGTGCCCAGTTAAATGTTGGGAGGACTACAGTTTGTTAGCAGGAGTCAGGGTGGGGCCTCTTCTGCAGCACCGAGATGGTCGTTTTTTGTCAAGGTTCCAGTTCGAGGCGGTGTTAAGAAGAGCGATAGATACGCTGGGGTTAGACAGCTCTAATTTCGGGACACATTCTTTTAGAATAGGCGCGGCAACGGAGGCAGCAGAAAGGGGACTGGATAGTCAGGCGGTGATGGGCATCGGTCGGTGGAAGTCGGGACGGTTTAAACGTTATATCAGGCCGCACTTGCTTTAAGCGGGGGGGGGGACGTTTTTGCGGCGGGGTTAATTACGACTAGTTGTTTTTTTCTTTTGTTACAGATCATCGAGCCGCGTTGGTGTGGATAATGGGCCACTCTTTTGTGTATTGGGGGGGGGAGAGGGCTAAGATCAGGCCTAACGGTAGACAGTTAAGGCTGAGTAGAGAGACGGCGGTAATTCGATGGATCGGAGTGCGGGGCATGGCCTGGTTCCGGGTGTTACAGGACGTTCAGCGCTTAGTCTCCCTAGACAGGCCGCCTAACATCCTCGTACTGCACGTCGGGGGCAACGATTTGGGGCAGAGACCTTTTAGGGACCTCGGTAGGGACATCCGGTACGATATGCTTCGTATGATGCAGATGTACCGGGGCTTGATCGTGGTCTGGTCAGAGATGGTCCCTCGCAAGGTGTGGCGCAACGCGCGCTCAGTGCGGGGGATAGACAAGGCCAGGATCAAGGTTAACCGGGAGGTTTCACGCTTCGTTGCGCGTAATGGAGGAGTGGCCGTTCGGCACATAGATCTTGAGAAGGGAGTAGGAAACTATTGGAGGAGCGATGGCGTCCATCTCAACGAGATTGGGACGGATCTGTGGTTAGAGGGGGTTCAGGAGGGAATAGAACGCGCGTTAGTTCTGTGGGGTGCTGCGCAGGCATGAGGTGGTCATGCCATGCTGGCGGTGGCGTTCGGAAGGGGGGGGGGAGTTCTTGGAGCCAGCTGATGTGCGGGGCGGGGGGGGGGGGGAACGGGGGCTGATGGCTACCTCCCCCCCCCCCTCCCCCTTTTTTGGTATAGTGTGTGTGGTCAGCCTGTCGCCTCCCGGCTCTGTCAGGCCGTAGTCCCTGCAGAGAAACGTGGCTAGCCGAGGAACGGCTCGCGCCTCTCTGAGTCGGGAGGAGGAGGGCGACTAGGGGCAACCGGTTGTGTGTTGCCTCCCGAGTCGGCTGTCTTGCGACGGGAAGGTTTTAGCGGGAAGGATTTCAGTCTCCCGAGTCGGATAGAGGGAGAGAGCGGCGGGAGGCAGGACGGAAATCCTTTTCCCTGTTGGGGAGGCGACAGAGGGGGTTGGAGGCTCCAGGGACTTCCCCTTTTTCAGTGGGTTGTTTTATTTGATGTTTTTATCAATTGTTAATAAGAATTTTAATAAATGGCTGCTGTGGCCAAAAATTTATCCAAGCTAGAAGTTGCAGCGTTTTAATTGAAGAAAGGGGGAGGTTTGGGTTAGGTCACAGAGGTCACATCCGATATACCCGCGTCAAGAGGCGCCGGAATAGTAGCCCCCGGGGATATATATGGAGGCAGCCCATGACAGGGTTAACGGGGAGGCCAGGGTTAATGGAAGGGTGAAGAGGGGGGGGGGGTGTAGTATAGGGGGGAGTAGAGGGGGAAGTTAGAGAGAAAGTGCGGGAACAGCAGGGGGAGGAGCATCCCTAGGCGGCAACGGAGGAAGAAGAAGCAGAAGGAGAAGACGGAGGCCACGAGGAAGTCCCACCCACCCGCCCTTACTTTAGCATATAGGGGGTAGTTTAGTTAGTAGAAAGGGTCGTAGAGGTATCGTAACATTGTCATAGCGGCGTTCGGAAGGGGGGGGGGAGTTCTTGGAGCCAGCTGATGTGCGGGGCGGGGGGGGGGGGGAACGGGGGCTGATGGCTACCTCCCCCCCCCCCTCCCCCTTTTTTGGTATAGTGTGTGTGGTCAGCCTGTCGCCTCCCGGCTCTGTCAGGCCGTAGTCCCTGCAGAGAAACGTGGCTAGCCGAGGAACGGCTCGCGCCTCTCTGAGTCGGGAGGAGGAGGGCGACTAGGGGCAACCGGTTGTGTGTTGCCTCCCGAGTCGGCTGTCTTGCGACGGGAGGGTTTTAGCGGGAAGGATTTCAGTCTCCCGAGTCGGATAGAGGGAGAGAGCGGCGGGAGGCAGGACGGAAATCCTTTTCCCTGTTGGGGAGGCGACAGAGGGGGTTGGAGGCTCCAGGGACTTCCCCTTTTTCAGTGGGTTGTTTTATTTGATGTTTTTATCAATTGTTAATAAGAATTTTAATAAATGGCCGCTGTGGCCAAAAATTTATCCAAGCTAGAAGTTGCAGCGTTTTAATTGAAGAAAGGGGGAGGTTTGGGTTAGGTCACAGAGGTCACATCCGATATACCCGCGTCATGTGTCACAGAACGTGAGGGTAGCAGAGTTATTATAACTCTTGGAGAGCAGGTATTTTTTTCCCAATTAAGGAAAGCAAATGGCGAAGCCAGCAGTACAGCGTAGCTGGGTGCGTATGATTTAGCACTGTTCTTCACGCAGCTCACACGTCTCCACCGCCCGTAAGGACGGACAGAGGCTGGACAAATAGATTTGTTTTCAGTTTTTTCCCACCAACAGGCAGCACTGCGTATATTCAATGAACATGAGAAGTTTAATAACTGTGCTGTGTCCCTGCTTATGTGTCACAGAACGTGAGGGTAGCAGAGTTATTATAACTCTGGCAGAGCAGGTATTTTTTTTCCCAATTAAGGAAAGCAAATGGCGAAGCCAGCAGTAAAGCGTAGCTGGGTGCGTATGATTTAGCACTGTTTTTCACGCAGCTCACACGTCTCCACAGGCGTAAGGACGGACAGAGGCTGGACAAATAGATTTGTTTTCAGTTTTTTCCCACCAACAGGCAGCACTGCGTATATTCAATGAACATGAGAAGTTTAATAACTGTGCTGTGTCCCTGCTTATGTGTCACAGAACGTGAGGGTAGCAGAGTTATTATAACTCTGGCAGAGCAGGTATTTTTTTCCCAATTAAGGAAAGCAAATGGCGAAGCCAGCAGTAAAGCGTAGCTGGGTGCGTATGATTTAGCAATGTTTTTCACGCAGCTCACACGTCTCCACAGGCGTAAGGACGGACAGAGGCTGGACAAATAGATTTGTTTTCAGTTTTTTCCCACCAACAGGCAGCACTGCGTATATTCAATGAACATGAGAAGTTTAATAACTGTGCTGTGTCCCTGCTTATGTGTCACAGAACGTGAGGGTAGCAGAGTTATTATAACTCTTGGAGAGCAGGTATTTTTTTCCCTATTAAGGAAAGCAAATGGCGAAGCCAGCAGTAAAGCGTAGCTGGGTGCGTATGATTTAGCACTGTTCTTCACGCAGCTCACACGTCTCCACCGCCCGTAAGGACGGACAGAGGCTGGACAAATAGATTTGTTTTCAGTTTTTTCCCACCAACAGGCAGCACTGCGTATATTCAATGAACATGAGAAGTTTAATAACTGTGCTGTGTCCCTGCTTATGTGTCACAGAACGTGAGGGTAGCAGAGTTATTATAACTCTGGCAGAGCAGGTATTTTTTTTCCCAATTAAGGAAAGCAAATGGCGAAGCCAGCAGTAAAGCGTAGCTGGGTGCGTATGATTTAGCACTGTTCTTCACGCAGCTCACACGTCTCCACCGCCCGTAAGGACGGACAGAGGCTGGACAAATAGATTTGTTTTCAGTTTTTTCCCACCAACAGGCAGCACTGCGTATATTCAATGAACATGAGAAGTTTAATAACTGTGCTGTGTCCCTGCTTATGTGTCACAGAACGTGAGGGTAGCAGAGTTATTATAACTCTGGCAGAGCAGGTATTTTTTTTCCCAATTAAGGAAAGCAAATGGCGAAGCCAGCAGTAAAGCGTAGCTGGGTGCGTATGATTTAGCAATGTTTTTCACGCAGCTCACACGTCTCCACAGGCGTAAGGACGGACAGAGGCTGGACAAATAGATTTGTTTTCAGTTTTTTCCCACCAACAGGCAGCACTGCGTATATTCAATGAACATGAGAAGTTTAATAACTGTGCTGTGTCCCTGCTTATGTGTCACAGAACGTGAGGGTAGCAGAGTTATTATAACTCTGGCAGAGCAGGTATTTTTTTCCCAATTAAGGAAAGCAAATGGCGAAGCCAGCAGTAAAGCGTAGCTGGGTGCGTATGATTTAGCAATGTTTTTCACGCAGCTCACACGTCTCCACAGGCGTAAGGACGGACAGAGGCTGGACAAATAGATTTGTTTTCAGTTTTTTCCCACCAACAGGCAGCACTGCGTATATTCAATGAACATGAGAAGTTTAATAACTGTGCTGTGTCCCTGCTTATGTGTCACAGAACGTGAGGGTAGCAGAGTTATTATAACTCTTGGAGAGCAGGTATTTTTTTCCCTATTAAGGAAAGCAAATGGCGAAGCCAGCAGTACAGCGTAGCTGGGTGCGTATGATTTAGCACTGTTCTTCACGCAGCTCACACGTCTCCACCGCCCGTAAGGACGGACAGAGGCTGGACAAATAGATTTGTTTTCAGTTTTTTCCCACCAACAGGCAGCACTGCGTATATTCAATGAACATGAGAAGTTTAATAACTGTGCTGTGTCCCTGCTTATGTGTCACAGAACGTGAGGGTAGCAGAGTTATTATAACTCTGGCAGAGCAGGTATTTTTTTTCCCAATTAAGGAAAGCAAATGGCGAAGCCAGCAGTAAAGCGTAGCTGGGTGCGTATGATTTAGCAATGTTTTTCACGCAGCTCACACGTCTCCACAGGCGTAAGGACGGACAGAGGCTGGACAAATAGATTTGTTTTCAGTTTTTTCCCACCAACAGGCAGCACTGCGTATATTCAATGAACATGAGAAGTTTAATAACTGTGCTGTGTCCCTGCTTATGTGTCACAGAACGTGAGGGTAGCAGAGTTATTATAACTCTGGCAGAGCAGGTATTTTTTTCCCAATTAAGGAAAGCAAATGGCGAAGCCAGCAGTAAAGCGTAGCTGGGTGCGTATGATTTAGCAATGTTTTTCACGCAGCTCACACGTCTCCACAGGCGTAAGGACGGACAGAGGCTGGACAAATAGATTTGTTTTCAGTTTTTTCCCACCAACAGGCAGCACTGCGTATATTCAATGAACATGAGAAGTTTAATAACTGTGCTGTGTCCCTGCTTATGTGTCACAGAACGTGAGGGTAGCAGAGTTATTATAACTCTGGCAGAGCAGGTATTTTTTTCCCAATTAAGGAAAGCAAATGGCGAAGCCAGCAGTAAAGCGTAGCTGGGTGCGTATGATTTAGCACTGTTCTTCACGCAGCTCACACGTCTCCACCGCCCGTAAGGACGGACAGAGGCTGGACAAATAGATTTGTTTTCAGTTTTTTCCCACCAACAGGCAGCACTGCGTATATTCAATGAACATGAGAAGTTTAATAACTGTGCTGTGTCCCTGCTTATGTGTCACAGAACGTGAGGGTAGCAGAGTTATTATAACTCTGGCAGAGCAGGTATTTTTTTTCCCAATTAAGGAAAGCAAATGGCGAAGCCAGCAGTAAAGCGTAGCTGGGTGCGTATGATTTAGCAATGTTTTTCACGCAGCTCACACGTGTCCACAGGCGTTAGGACGGACACAGGCTGGACAAATAGATTTGTTTTCAGTTTTTTCCCACCAACAGGCAGCACTGCGTATATTCTATGAATAATAACTGTGTTGTGGCCCTGCCTATACAATTCTTTCCCTGCAGTATCAATGGAGGGTGGAATGCTCTGCAGAGGCGATTTTGAGAAGCCCAAAAAAAATGCAGCACAGCTAACAGCAGCCTGGACAGTACTGCACACGGATAAATATGGCCCTAGAAAGGACCGTTGAGGTTCTTGAAGGCTACACTCACTCCTAACACTCTCCCTGCCTATGCAGCACTTCTGTCCCTAATGCCAGGTGCAACGGTCTGCAGAGGCGATTTTGAGAAAAAAAAAAATCCCACTGCTAACAGCAGCCAACACACAGCTATCAGTGGCCCTAATAAGGACCTTTGGGGGGTCTTGAAGCCTACACTAACTACCAATTCTTTCCCTACAGCAGCTCCGGTATAAACAGCACTGTCCCTCATCTAACTCACACCGCATCTGAGGCGAGCCGCGGGAGGGGCCGACTTTTATATTAGGCGAACACCTGATCTCGCCAGCCACTCACAGCAGGGGGGTGGTATAGGGCTTAAACGTTGCAGGGGGAAGTTGTAATGCCTTCCCTGTCTTTCAATTGGCCAGAAAAGCGCGCTAACGTCTCAGGGAAGGAAGTGAAAGTAACCAGAACACCGCATGGTGTTCGTTACGAATAACGAACATCCCAAACACCCTAATATTCGCACGAATATCAAGCTCGGACGAACGCGTTCGCTCATCTCTAGTGGGCATGCATCCACTTCTATACACTGCATTCTGTAACCATGTCCTAATCCAAGGTTGAAGAGTTGTTGCAAAATGCAATGCCACTTCTATATATTGTTGTGTCTCACTACAGCTCATTCGTGGTTGAAAGGCAGCCCTGTATGCCAACGCACCCACAAAGGCCCTTGGTTCTGAAAACCGGCGTTCAATTCACAGTGAAATTAAGGTACTGTAGACGGGTCTCTAAATGTTATCATTGGGATTTTTCGAGGAGATTCCCCTATCAGTTGTTTTCAGTTAAACAGGCGAACATCTAATCCTACAAAAGAAGGGGAAACCGTATAACTTGGGAAAGAGGAAGGGAAGGGAGAAGGTAAGGCTGCGGAGGGGGTGGAGCCTCGAGAATGGCTGTTATAAGAACCGCCCCTGCAGGACAATAGAAGAGATGGGAATAGTCCAGAGATAGACTAGAGTGGAGAGTAGACACCAGACCAGTGGAGAGGGAGCGGTAGGGTGTGGGCCAACCACAGACAACCACTCCCCAAGTTTAAGGGATGACCTGAAGTCTAACCAAGGCTACCACAATGCGTAGAACCCCTCAATATCCGTTTCCTCCTCTGCTCTCATCTCTTCATACGGCACAAGAGTATTGACCGCTTCTACCCATTGGATTCTAGTTGGGGGTGAACTGGATTTCCATAATCTGTGAATAATTTGCCTGACGGCCTGGACAAAAAACCTTAACAGACCCTTCTTTACACGGGCAATGGATCCCGGGTATATGGACAACAAGGCCATCTCAAATGTGAGAACGACAGATAGACCACAAATATCATTGGATAACGCCATGACGTCCGACCAAAGGGCCGCCACTGGAGAGCATTCCCACCAAATATGGAACACATTGCCCCGGCCCCTAGAGCATCACCAGCACAAGGGGCTGTGTAAGCATTCCATGGTTCTGTACCAGCGTGGCGGAATCTTATCCCTGAGCTCCTGAAGTCTGGAGGAAGATGTTCCCTTATGTATCAGGCCTAATGTCCACGACACTCGGTGCACCCACTGCGGATCTAAGCTTCAGATCCGCAGTGGGTGTCTTGCGGATTGTGTTAAAAATGATTTTTTAATAATAGCTTGTGGTCGCGGATTCTGTATTTTTCCGCACTGGTGAACGCGGATTTGAATTGCGGATTCTGCGCGGAAATTGAATGGAAAAAAAATGGGAAAAGAAACCAAACCCCTTCCAAGCCTTTTCCCCACCTCCCTAATTACTTCTAAACTTCAAATCTGCAGCAGATCCGCAAATACATTTAAATGTATTTGTGGTTCGCTGCGGTTCCGCCACTCCCATAGACTTCAAGGGAGCAAGATCCGCGCGAAATCCATGATGAAAATGGAGCATGCTTCGGTTTTAAATCCACGTGGATAGTAAATAAATACAATAAAATCAAATCAGCGGACCTGAACTCAATCGCGGAAGCTCCATTCATTTCTATGGGTAGCGAATCTGCGCCGATTCCGCAAATAAAATCCGCCCATGTACATTGGGCCTTAATGTAAGAGCTTTCTGCCAGGACCCCCCAGGACAATGCCATCCCGACCCCTCTCCCCATGCCTCCACGAACTCTGGACGTCCCCCCCCCAAGTGGGGTTAAGCACTTCTGTATGGCCATATTAATGCACTTTGTAATATACATCGTGCATTAAATATGAGCCATACAGAAGTTATTCACTTACCTGTTCCGTTGCTGGCGTCCCCGTCTCCATGGCTCCGTCTAACTTCAGCGTCTAATCGCCCGATTAGACGCGCTTGCGCAGAAGGGTCTTCTGCCTTGGGCTTGGTTCGGCAGCAGCGGCGTTCTGGCTCCGCCCCCTTCTACGCGTCATCGCGTAGCTCCACCCCATCATGTGTGACGATTCCAGCCTCCTGATTGGTGTAGAAGGGGGCGGAGCCAGAACGCACAAAGTGCATTAATATGGCCATACAGAAGTGCTGAACCCCACTTGCTTTCGCGAGACAACCCCTTTAAGGAAAAACAGACATACAACTTCAGACAAAGACACACATAAACTTTCATCTACTTGAAGGATGAATTGGGAATTGGCAATTATTCGGAAGATCAACGGGGTATGTGTGCCCCAAGATGTTGGAAAAGCTCAATATCTAGATTGTGACAATGGTGGTTTACTAACGCGGTATTACTATCCTCTATGCATCATAATACCTAAATGTGAAGATGATCTAGATAACATATAATTATTCTGGAGCTTGATGGGACGTCAGCTTATTTATCCGCTGATCTCATTCCTTTAGGTATTATGATGCATAGAGGATAGTAATACCGCGTTAGTAAACCACCATTGTCACAATCTAGATATTGAGCTTTTCCAACATCTTGGGGCACACATACCCCGTTGATCTTCCGAATAATTGCCAATTCCCAATTCATCCTTCAAGTAGATGAAAGTTGATGTGTGTCTTTGTCTGAAGTTGTATGTCTGTTTTTGCTTAACCACCCCAGAGTTGAGGTAGTGTTTTTTTATCTTTAATTCAAATAAAAGTTTTTTTATTTTTCTAAGGCCTTTTCAGTGATATATATATATTTCATCTTTTTACCCCCAATAAAACTAAAAGACCGAACAAACAGTCAGTGGAAAAAACGATATTTTAAAATCGCCCCTTATGTCACGGGGAAAACGCAGCAAAAATCATTTTGATAGCTGAAGAAAAAAAAAGGGCAGTAAAATCCCTAAAAAGTGAGGTTTGTAGTCAGTGACGCACCAACACATTGTGGCCACTAGATGACTTGTTTGTGCCCGGACTATTCATGTCTTACAGACTGTTGGTCAAACTGCAGGAGCTCAACTATCAGCTGAAGGTGAAAGCCGTGTTTGACAAGTAAGTAGGTGTTTGTTACTACAACATTGTGGCGATTATATATATATATATATATATATATATATATATATATATATATATATATACTGTGTGTATATCTAACAGGATTATTTTGTTATTCATTACAATAAGAAGCACCAAAAAAAATATATTGCTGTATTCCCAAATAAAGCGAATGTGATTATAGAAAGGCCGCTGGAGTGCAGGTTCTCTGTGTGGCAGCCTGCCAGTTGATGCTACAGCTGACTGCCAGTCACGGGCAGCTATGGGGGCTGCAGTCACATTTGGCGTTTGTGCTGCATTTCTGAACTGCTGCAAAAAATGCATAAAAATGGCTTGAAGCTTTTAAAAAACATATGTTTTTTTTTTACAAATGCGCATGTATTTTTTTTCTGCTGTTCAGAAATGCTTCAAAAATGCCAAGTGTTACCGCAGCCGTGGCGCTTCTCAGTCTCGGCTCCTTGGCTGGGGATATAGACTAAGGGCTTCTACAGACCACCGTATGCACAACGTTGTGCCGTGAACAAAGTTGATTTGTGCACTTGTCGGCGTGTAGTACGCTACGTTTTGCACACAGAGGGTCTGTTTACATGCGAGTGTAAAATAGTCTTCGCCCTGATTTAAAAGGCCATTTAGCCTAATGAGGTCCAGACGTGTTCTGTGTTACACAGAATTGTGCAGCCTGTAGCTTTTTTGCGCACTTGCCATAGACTTCTGTGGGGGACTTTGCTGTGCAAGAGGCAGAAAGATAGAGCAGGTTCTAAAAAGTTAATGAGAACGAACTCATTGACATCAATGGGTTTTATTCTCTGCGCATTGTTCGTGTTTATTTTACGTGCCCAAAAGAGGCACACGAATATGGTTGTCGTAAGAAGCCCTAAGCCACAGACCTCTGTGGCTGCGGCTGGGACACACCAGGATAAGGATAAGAGTGGGATCTGAGGTTGCTGGGGGGTAGCTGCAGTGGCTGACGGGGAGGAGCGACATGTCTACTAGCAGCCCACGGACACGCTCTACTCTTGTTCTGTAAAGTCTGTTTTGTTGCAGCGGTACATGTAAACTGCTGCAGAAAGTGGTAAAGCTGGCAGGAGCCCCAGTAACACTTCAGTTCAGGGTCTAAGAGGGAGTTTGTTCGTATGCCAGTAATTGTAACCCAGAGATGTTGGTCTCCATCTGCTGACATCCCCAAGTTGGGACAGAATATAGCACCACCGTGACCGTACCTGGTTTTATCTGAAAACTTCTAGAGCAGAAAAAAACCTTTTTCCAAATTATTCAAAACTGTAAAAAACAGAAGTGCTTTGTGCCTGCAAGGACTTTACGCTAATTAGTCAACTCCCTGTAGGAGTCTGGTCAAAACTTCTGGGCAGTGGGCACTCAGACTCCGTTGGCAATATATGTATGTAGCGCCAGATTGATACCTTGGGACTCTCACTAAAACAAGACTGGCAAGAGTAGTGATCCCTGCTGTTAACCCCTTAAATGCTGCGATCAAGGTTGATGGTGGCGTGCAAAAGTCTTCATAGAGGGAGGGTGCTGCTCCTGTGACATCATCTGCCCTCCGTCATTTAATCATGCAGGGCCGGTGATTTGCCATGGGTAACAGTCAGTGATGGTCGGGTCTGCCATGGTACAGGACCAAGCACTGTACAGACGTAATGCAATGCGTTACTATAGCATTCATAGCATCGCAGGTTTCGGTTATCTACAGGGACATGAAAAAAGTATAAATTAAAAATAAAAATGCTTTGCACGTTCCCCTCTTTTTTTTTTTTTTACCTGTTTGGTATAATTACATCCTTTAGCCCACGTGCCAAGTGCTTTTTTAAAAAACAAAAAAAAACAAAATATTTGCTCTATTTTTTGTTGGTTTTACTTCCCAAAAAGCGCAGTACAATAATGATGATGAAAAAAGCCCTATGTACCCAAAATGGTGAATAATGCCAATAAAACCCACAGCTTGGCACACAAATACAAGCCCTCATGTGGCTGGAAAAGTGGAAATGAAAATTTTAAAAAATCCCTACGTCCTTAGGACCAAAATAAGCCGTTTCACTGAAGGGTTAATGAGGATTGCACCAAACTACTAAAGCAGGAGAGCCAGAGATCCTCCTGAAGGCCGCCTCACATCTGCGCAGAAATGCCGGAACTGCGCACAGCGATTGGGGTTTCCAGCTATCGAGCCCCTCAGTAAGTTTTGACATAGCCTTTTGCTCATAAACCCCCACAAGACTGGACTCCTCACGCAGTTTGCTTGTAATTAAAGGATTTTAGTGCTGGAAATAACGCAAAAGTTGGAACAAAATATCAAACCTTTTACGTTTCCTGTTACAGCTTATATTTTAATTCGGTATGTTTTCTTCATTTTTAGAGACGTCAGTGAAAAAAATACAGTAAAAGGGTAAGTGCTGTCTGCTCGTCGTTCACAGGCCCCCGCTGCCGCCCCGCCGGCGGCGAGAGTCGGGACAGAGATGTAAATGGCCATCATATGGGTCTTATTCCTAAATGCTGGGGGAGTTCTGAAATAAACATACTTTGTAAAACCACAGAGAACGGCTTGAGGTCATGAGAGTGGCGTCTCTCTGACCCCACCCCCCACCCCCACCCCCATCTCCTAATCACTGGGCCCTGTTATACCGAATAATCATCATTCAGATTCTTACTGGACTCTGGGAGTCTGAGTGATCGGTCAGTGTTAATGCTGCCAGAGGCTGGACGACGGACAGTCCGCTTCAACAGGCGTAACAAGCAAACGATTGTGTAAACGGGCAGCCAGTCATCTATGAACGATGGCCTGCTTACTGAGAATGGAGGTGGGCAACCAGAACGATCCCCGCCCCGCTCTGCGGTGTATTCCGTAGCGCGGATGCAGAATGCACAAGATTACTCACTGGCAATCAGTCTCCTATGAGCCCATGCCAGCACCAGTGAGAGACAGCCGCCCATCCAGACAGGAGATGGAACCTCCCAGGTCTCTTCAAAGACCGGCGCACCCTTCACCTCCTCAGTTCTGTAGCAAGATCCAGGGACTAATTGGGATCGATCCCTTCTTGTTAAACTTTATTTGATAAAGTTTATCAGTTTATTTTTAACCCAAATACGGCAGCGGGGGGGGGGGGGGGGGGTGAATAATCTGTGCCGTCATGGGCTCATGGAAAACAGATTACCGGTAAGTCATCTTGTGTTTCTCTTACGCCAATGACCGCACCAGTGAGAGATATAACTAGATTAATAACTCGGGAGGGTGGATGGCCTGAAGATATATTACACTGATGACTAATTGGAGAATTGACCAATGAAGTACAAGGAAAACTCCCAAACTGACTTGTAGCCCTGAAGTATCGGCGCTCCCTATTGATGATGAAAACTGCCAACAAAGTAGACGTTCCAAATTACAGAATATGTGACGGCTTTTTAGCCCCCAGGATCCTACTTGCCCCCATTGTACTGGTTTCTCTATCGAAGCCAACTAGACTATGGGAGGCGCTTTGATGTTGTCCTTAGGAAGTATGATTCCCAAAAGGGAACTTACTATTTACACAATATTACACCAATATATTGTACTTGGGATGACTCTGAGCACAAATTCTAGCTTAAAGTACTTGATTTTAAAGTTAGGAGGATCCGTGTGGACAGTTTATCAAAAGCAGATGTCCCAAAGTATAAAAGACTCCTACAACGACTCCACATAGGGGGGCAACTTTAGGAAGAAAGCTGCTCCTATAACATTCCCATCGGAGGTAACTTGTAACTTCCATCCATCTGTCATTTTGTACTTATGCAATCATCAGAACAGTCTTATCTCAGATCTCCAATGGTATTCTTTACCATAGATACCTTACTGAAGATGTGTGCTGAGGAAGAAGAGGCTTCAGCTATTGCCATCCCACTGAAGGTCACCGGCCAGCAGCCCAACACAGAGGATTTAAGTAAACAGGTCCTAGGCAGAGCCTGAAGGCTATAGGTCAAAGGCAGATCATAGAGCCATAGGCAAAGCTCAGTAGCCACAAGCCTACAGGCATAGGGGAGGCCCAGAGACCAAATGCCCAAAGCCAAGCACAGTTGCTATTCGTGCCTATGTGCGGCACGGAGGCCCTAATTAAAACGGGTATAGGCAAAGCCATAAAAGCTACGGGTAAAGTCATAAAAGATATCGGGCTACAGAGCAAAAACCACAAAAGCCGTAAAAGTTGCAGGTAAAGTCGTAAACCATATTTAGGCCATAAGGCAAAGGCCTCGGGACGAAAACCACCAAGGCTATAGGCCAAGTCCACAACCGTCCGGAAGGCCAAGGCCACAACCGTAAGGTTATAGGTAAATCTATGAAGGCTGTTATGCTATAAGTAGAGCCTTAAAGGTGATAGGCAAAGCCATAAAGGTTATAGGCAAAGTCATAAAAGCTATAGGCCATAAGCTTAAAGGTAAAACTATAAAAGGCTGTTAGGCTACAGACAGAGCCATAAAGGCTATCTGGCTGTAGACAAAGCCCCAAGGCTTTAAACAAAAGCCATAAAGGCTAACAGGGTATAGGCAGAGCCATAAAAGGCTATAGGCAACGCCATAAAGGCTATTAGGCTATAGTCAAAGCCATAAGGTTATTGGTAAAGCTATAAAGGCTATTATGCTATAGACAAAGCCATAAAGGCTATCAGGCTACAGACAGAACCGTAAGACTATAAGTAAAGCCATGAAGGCTAACGGGCTATAGGTGGAACCATAAATGCTATAAGGCGTATTATGCTATAAGTAGAACCATCAAAGGCTATAGGCCCATCAAAACTATAAAGGTTAATATGCTATAGGCAAAGCCATAAAGGCTATGGGGCTACAGCCAGAACCATAAAAGGCCGTAGTCCCCAAGCAAAGACCATACAGATCCTCGGGCTGATTATTGGGCACACATATAGCGTCCCCATTACAATTCATGAAGGGTTAGGAAAAAAGCAGAATTCAATCCCTTCTGCAGGGTGATTCTACTCTGGACTGGCTGGAGATCCTCTCAGAAAGCGCTCGTTTCTTCCCTTACCCCAATCCTTGATAATACTAGGCCTGCCCCGAGGCAGTACACACCTGAACTCCACCTGATGAAGAAAGCACCACAACCCCCCCCCTTCCCCGGCCAGGTGCAACAACACAGGAGGTGACGTGTGTGCCCGCCTTTACAGAGATCTGGGAGGTGTGGACTCTCACTGTTTAAACTAGGGACTGGGGGGGAGGGCAAAAAGAGAAATAGTGGGGTAGCCAGTGTAACTAGCGACCCGGGTCCAAGCAAAGGGAATGGGGGTCGAGTAGGGGGTGGGGTTAGCACAGTTAGAAGTGATAGATCAGCCATTAGTACGAATAGCAACAAAACAAATGTAAAAAACAAAGAAAACGATATAAATTGTATGACCACGAATGCAAGAAGTCTGATCGGTAAAGTGGGTGAGCTTGAAGCGAGAATGACTGATGAAAATAATGATATAGTCGGAATTACGGAAACATGGCTTGATGATAAGTGCGATTGGGCGGCGAATTTGCAGGGGTACAATCTCTTCAGAAGGGACCGAAGGAACCAGAAAGGGGAGGGGTATGTCTGTACGTCAATTCGAACTTGAAGCCGAGGCTACGGGAGGATATAGGGGTAGGGGAAGAACAGGTGGAATCTCTGTGGGTAGAAATACAGGGAGGAAAAAATAACAAAATCCTGATAGGGGTCTTCTATAGACCACCAAAAGCAACAGAAGAAACTGAAAACTTACTATTAAGGCAGATAGAAGAGGTGTCAAACCGCAATGAAGTAATTATCATGGGAGACTTTAATTATCCAGATATAACATGGGAGAAGGAAACCTGCAAATCTCACAGGGGTGATAAGTTCTTGAGAGTAATTAAAGACAATTACCTGAACCAAATGGTACAGGAACCAACAAGAGGGAGGGCCATTCTGGACCTAGTACTAACTAACAAACCGGAACGTATAATGGGGGTGCAGGTTGAGGGGCACTTGGGGAACAGTGACCACAATATAATCAACTATCTTCCAGCTGTCATTCAATAAGAAGCCTTATCAAGGAGCGACAAAGAAACTAAACTTTAGTAAAACAAAATTTGATCAGCTTAGAACTAGTATCGGTAACATTAATTGGGACAACATCCTCAAAAATATCAGTACGGAGGACAAATGGGAAAAGTTCAAAAGGATCCTAATCACCTCATGTGAGCAGTTCATTCCCTTTAAAAATAAAAGAAACTCAACTAAAAGGAAACCAATGTGGCTCGACAAGACGGTAAAAGGGGCAATAAACGAAAAAAAGAAAGCAGTCAAACTACTAAAGCAACAAGGCAGCGAAGAAGCGCTAAAATCATACAGGGAAAAAAACAAAATATGCAAAGATAAGATCAAAACTGCCAAGGAGGAAGCAGAAAGACGGATCGCCAAAGAGAGCAAAAACAACCCGAAGCTATTTTTCAACTATATTAACAGCAAAAGGATTTGCAGGGAGAGCACTGGCCCTTTAAAAAATAATGCAGGAGAGATCATTGATGATGACGGAGGGAAAGCAAATCTACTAAACAGTTTCTTCTCAAGTGTATTCACAAACGAAAAGGAAATGCCACACGAGATGCAGGGGAATAAAATAAACCCCTCGCAAAATATCTCATACCTAACGCAGGAGGAGGTGCGGAAGCGACTAAAGAAGACTAGAATTGATAAATCGCCGGGCCCAGATGGATTACACCCAAGGATACTAAGGGAACTAAGTGACGAGATAGCTAAGCCGCTATATCTAATATTTCTAGACACTATCAAGACTGGTGTAGTACCATTGGATTGGGGAATTGCCAACGTGGTTCCAATTTACAAAAAAGGGAGCAAAAGTGAGCCTGGTAACTACAGGCCAGTAAGTCTCACTTCAGTAGCGGGAAAAATTTTCGAGGGGATTCTGAGAGACGCCATCGATGAGTGCCTCAAGGAGAACAAGGGAATAACTCCTCACCAGCATGGATTCATGAAGGGTCGCTAATGTCAGACAAATCTGATCAGTTTCTACGATGAAGTAAGCTCTAAGCTGGACCAGGGAGAATCTATTGATCTCGTATATCTGGACTTCTCTAAAGCGTTTGACACCGTGCCACATAATAGGCTAATATACAAAATGAGGCAGCTCGGACTGGGCGAAAACGTGTGTAAGTGGGTAAAAAATTGGCTCAATGATAGAAAGCAGAGGGTGGTAATAAATGGTTCGTACTCTGATTGGACCACAGTCGCTAGCGGGGTGCCACAGGGTTCAGTATTAGGCCCCACTCTGTTCAACATATTTATCAATGACCTGATAGAGGGGTTGCACAGCAAAATATCAATATTTGCAGATGACACAAAATTATACAATATAATTAATGCAACGGAGGACAATGTGCGGCTACAAACGGACCTGGATAAGCTGGGGGCTTGGGCAGAAAAAGGCAAGTGAAGTTCAATGTTGAAAAATGTGAGACTATGCACATGGGCAGGAGAAACGCATGTTACCAATATTCACTTAATGGGGTACCGCTGGGGAAAAGTGATATGGAAAAGGATCTGGGGGTATTAGTGGATAATAGACTAAACTGGAGTAACCAATGCCAGTCAGCTGCTGCAAAGGCAAATAAAGTCTTGGGGTGCATCAAAAGAGGTATAGGGGCGAAGGACAAGAACATTATCCTTCCATTATATAAGGCACTTGTCAGGCCTCACATGGAATACTGCGTACAATTCTGGTCACCGGTGCTCAGGAAAGATGTCACAGTGCTTGAGGGGATTCAAAGAAGGGCAACTAAACTAATACATGGAATAAAGGGACTGGAATACCCAGAGAGGCTATCCAAATTGGGATTATTCACCCTGGAAAAAAGACAGCTAAGAGGTGATCAAATAACCATGTATAAGTACATGAGGGAACAATACAAGGATCTCTCCCAAGATCTGTTTACACCCAGGACTGCGACGGTAACAAGAGGACATCCGCTACGATTAGAGGAAAGTAGGTTTCACCAACATAGAAGGGGATTCTTTACTGTAAGAGCAGTTAGACTGTGGAACTCTCTGCCGGAGGAAGTGGTGATTGCAAAATCCATAGAGGAGTTTAAAAGGGGACTTGATGTCTTTCTGGAGAAGAAGGACATTATGGGATACAAGTCTTAAGTTAATTGTCAATCCGGGTATACAGGCAGGTAGGAACTATTAGGGGTTGATCCAGGGAACAGTCTGATTGCCATTAGGGAGTCGGGAAGGAATTTTTTCCCCAGAAGGGCTAAATTGGCTTCTGCCCTTGGGGTTTTTTGCCTTCCTCTGGATCAACACAGGAGGATAGACAGGCTGGACTAGATGGACATTGTCTTCATTCAGCCTTACATACTATGTTACTGGTGCCATCATGGGCATAAGGGGAATTCTGCTCCCTGTGAAAGCATCCTTACAGCCATCTCCCTGTTTGTATAAATGCTGAGCACCTGTCAGTCTAGGAGATGCAGGTGGAGAGGGGGTCAGGCTCCGCCCTCATGACTCCACATTCACCAGTGAGCACTTGACCGTCTAGGAGATGCAGACAGAGAAGTGATCAGGCTCCACCCCATGACTCCACGTTCACTGGTGAGCACCTGTCAGTCTAGGAGATCCAGGCGGAGAGGTCGACAGTTTCGCCCCCATGACTCCACATTCACCAGTGAGCTCCTGTCAGTCTAGGAGATGTAGGCGGAGAGGTGGTCAGACTCCGCCTCCTTGACTCCATGGTCACCAGTGAGCACCTGCCAGTCCAGGAGATCCAGGCGGAGAGGTCGGCAGGCTCCGCGCCCATGACTCCACGTTCACCAGTGAGCACCTGTCAGTCTAGGGGATGTAGACGAAGAGGTGGTCAGACTCCGCCCCCATGACTCCATGGTCAACAGTCTCATGTGCATGTTGTATATCCACATGCTTTTGGCTATATAGAGTGAGCATTAATGTGTGTGCGCAGCCATGTATTTCTAGATGCAGTACAAGCCAAGTGACCGTTTGTAGCCAATGTAAATCCAGCTTGACATTACAGGCAGTAGATTTTTACCTCATTTGACTAACTTCTTGTTTTTTTATTATTGTCTTTTAAGGTTCCGTAAATTTAACACTTTAGGCACACACACAAAAGTCATGAATATGGAGGAATCCACTAATGGATGCTTGGCAGCAGAATTTAGGCATTTGGTAAGTTATTTCCCCATCCCAGAATTATAGAATTAGGCGCCTGTCCACGGGCGTTGCAGTATCCTGCGGCGGAGAGCCGCCGCCCGGGAGCAGAAGCCTGACAGATAGGCTCACCGCGGAGAATCGCGGCAATTCCCAGCATGCTGTGAATTACCAGCTCGAGCGGAGAATCGCTATGATTCTTCGTTCGTGGACAGGGGGGGCTGCAGTTTCCATAGCAACGCTATGGAAAGCGTTCACTGCGTTCCCCGCGGCCGGATTGTCGCCACGGGGAACGGAGTGAATATTCGCCCGTGGACAGGAGCCCTTACCATTCACTACAGACAACAGACAGTAATGTGCGTCCCCGTCCAAATGGGAAATCACCGAAAAGGGAAATAGAAACAGACAAAAAATCCCAGAAAGTGGCCGTATACTCACTGATATACTGATACGATAGGGCAGGTAGAAGCACCACAACCCCCAGCATGCAGGCAGCCAGACTGCTATAGGGAGGAGCCACCGCACAGGTGGAGGTACTGATTGTTGTGGTGCTCCTTGTATCAGTATAGCACTGAGTATACATGTTGTGCTCCGCAGCCCTCGTGGGTTAGTAACGCTGGGAGACATTAATAACAGTAATGCTCTCCAGTTTCTGGCACGGAGAAGTTGCAGATGTTTGCATCCATGTGGGTATTTGTAGGCCTTGTTTATACCCATATAGGCGATACTTGTGTCACCCTACGGGTTTTTTGCCGACGCCATTTATTATAGCTCTTATGAGGTGGTGATATTCCATAAATTTGGGGTACGTCCAAAAAATCGTTTTGTTTTGGTTCATTAACCCCTTAGTGACGAAGCCTGTTTGCGCCTTAGTGACGGAGCCAAATTTTGGAAATCTGACATGTGTCACTTAACATATCATAACTCCGTGAAGGCTTTACATATCCAAGTGATTCTGACGTTGTTTTTTCGCCACATGTTGTACTTCATTTAGGTGGTAAAAATAGACCCATAGAATTTGTGTATATTTATTAAAAACCCCAAAAATGGGAAATTTGAAAAAATTGTCATTTTTTCACGTTTTCAACTATAATATCTCAAATATGTGCAAACATACTGTACAAATTTTTGCTCAGATATATACTTCCATCTGTTCACTTTATTCTGGACACACGTTTGCAAAACTTTAGGTTTTTTTTAACCATTTAGGAGACGTACAAATTTAACATTACTTATCAACATTTTGAGGAACGCTTTATTTTCCGGCACCAAGCCAAGATTGTAAAGGCTCATAGGTGTCAGAATTATAGATAACCCCACAAATGACCCCATTTTAAAAACTACACCCCTTAGTGTATTCACTGAGGAGGGTCAGGAGTATTTTGACCCCACAGTTTCTTTTCAGGAATTAATGCAATTTAGAGTAAAAAAAATAAAATTTCATATTTTTACAAATACGTAATTTTTAACACAGAATATTTTTCTATAGTGCACATGAAAACGAGGATTTACACCTCAAAATGCATACCCCCGTTTGTCCTGTGTTCATAAACATACCCATTGTGGCCCTAATCTTCTGTCCGTATGCACAACGGTGCCAAAACCGAAAGAAGCAGCCGATGGCTTTCAGATCAGACATTTTGCTTGAAGGCGTTTCAGGCCCCATTGGTCACTTGTAGAGCCCTCGAGCGGCCAAAACGACAGAGGACCCCCACAAATGACCACATTTTGGATACTAGACCTCTTAGCGCATTAATCTAGGGGTGTACTGCATATTTTGACCCAACAGTTTTTGAATGAAGCAAAGCAAAGTAGACGGAAAAAAGTACGATTTTTTTTTTTTTTAAATCAATTATGTGATTTTAAAACATTTTTTTTTTGGACAGCAGACATATAAATGGAGGCTTTCACCCAAAAATGGATACCCCCGTTTGTCCCGTGTTCAGAAACATACCCATTGTGGCCCTAATCTTCTGTCTGGATGCACAACGGGGCCCAAACTGAACAGAGCGTCAAACTTTAACTGTCTTTTGACTTTTACGTGACCGCCATTATCCATTGGATAATGGCGATCATGTGACCAAAGACCGCTCACCGCGGCCCCCCGTGACATCTCTAAGCTCTTGGCTACCTTTAGTAGCCAGGAGCAAGAAGATTTTAAATTTTCTCTTGCCCTCCCCAGCTTCTGCGCTTGCGTCCGCCATTTTGGCGACGGGCGCATGCGCCAAAACTGGGGGAAGGTCCGCGGATAAGAATCCCGTCAGGGGACATCGCTGGTGGCTTTATTTAAGTAATTTCACCTCCCCTCACGGATCCAATCCGTGATGGGAGGTGAAAATTGAGCTTTTTTTTTCTTTTACGTGATCGCCGTTATCCATTGGATAACGGTGATCACGTGACTGGGAAACGCGTACCGTGGCCGCCCATGAAATCTCCAGGCTCTTGGCTACATTTAGTATCCAGGTGCGGGGAGATTTTAAATTACCGTGCCAATCTGCGGCTTTTGCGCCTGCGTCCGCCATTTTGGCGACAGACGCGTGCGCAAAAGCCGGGCAAGGTCCGCAGATAAATCTGGGGGCTTAAGGTACCTAATTTCATCTCCCCTCATGGATATGATCCATGAGGGGAGATGAAACAAAGTTTTTATCTTTTTTTTTTTTTTACACTTTTTAAACTTTCTTTTTACTTTTACATGATCGCTGCTATCCATTGGATAGCAGCGATCATGTGACCGGGAACCGCATACAGCGGCTCCCGGTGACAGCTCCCTGCTCTTGGCTACTCATTCTAGCCAGGAGCAGGGAGTCTTTAAATTTACCAGGCCTCCCGGCTCTCTGCGCATGCTCGTGACGTAATTCGTCTGGCGCGCATGCGCAGACGCCGACGGCAGTGCCGGGGAGAAGACCGAAGGATCCGGGCGCTGCGGAGGACCAGGGGTGAGTACTCTCAGCTCCCCTTACGGATCGGATCCGTAAGGGGAGCTGAAACTTTAATTGTTTTTAACTCTGCATTGACTTTAACGCGATCGCCGGTATCCGGTGGATACTGGCGATCGCGTTACCGGGGGTGGGGTCCCGCGGCCCGCTGTTGGCTACCTCCGGTAACCGGCAGCATGGAGCTATCGCGTCCTGAGCCTGCAGGGCTGTCATTCCTAGAGGATGCATAAAACTACGTCCTCTAGGAATAAAGCCCAGCAGGCCAGGACGTAGAATCCCGATGGGGCCGTCGTTAAGGGATTAATAAAAACTTTGATGTAATTCTTGGTGTCATTTCTGGTGGTGAAGAACAGTGTTTCTTCTTGTTATTCATCTTGTTTTTAGTGTGAGCCCACATGTTATAGGGTGATGGTGGCCATTGCTAGATGTTATGTACTCCTGGCCAGCAAATATTAACAAATGCATTCTTCACTAGAAATGAACCAATGAGCCGCCGGTAGAACTGGGTCACCGCAGCGCTGGAGGGGGGTGTTGGCTACAGAACGTGGGTTAGTGGGCACTAATGAGAAACAGTGGGCGCAGGAGAGGAGGTGTCCTTCGGCTCTGATCTTCTCTCTAATCTGTGAGACATAAGATCAGAGTCGGTAAGTGAAACCTCTCTCGGGATCTGATCTCACAAGCGCTGTGATTGGTCACTCTACAAAGGCTGAGCAGTCACTGAGATCTTCAGTATAGGCCCACTGATTGGTGCCCTGCCAGGTAATTGGGGCGATCAGATGTTGATAAGTGGTTAAAGGTACCTTTTTTCCTAATTTCGTAAAAGAGAAAAAAACAAAACATATCTTTGAATAGAATACAAAAACTAGAATCCGTGTGAACGTGGCTGTACTGTGACTGTGAATCTGGGAAAATGCAGAATGACTTCATACATGTCATACCCTTTCATTTAACTGCTTTGTATGCTTATAGCAATTGAAGGAGCAGAAGAATGCAGGATGCCGAACTAACGAGGTAATTAATTCTATGGGGATTTCCTAGGTTTAATCTATTTGGGAGCACCCAGAATAAATGTATGAGGGCGATTATGGGTGGTATATGGAGCGGACACGGAAGCCATACCATCCTAAATCTGGCTGTTTCTTACAGCTGACACCCAACAGCAACTGTAGTGCTAGAGACTAGGAGCAGTCAATACAATTAACTGTTTGGATGCTGCTTCTAAGCAGCCACATGAAAGGTATCTTGTGGATTTTGGTGAGGAGTTCACTGTGGCTTGTGGTGGGTGCATCGTGCGGGCTAATTCTCGCCTATCTGAAAGGTCCCTAATAGACTATGGTTAAACATACAATATAATGCAATACTGAAGTATTGCAGTGTATTGCAAACATCATCAAACTACCAAAAGTTCAGGATTAGAGATGAGCGAGCGTACTCGCTAAGGCAAACTACTCGAGCAAGTAGTGCCTTATGCGAGTACCTGCCCGCTCGTCTCTAAAGATTCGGGTGACGGCGGGGGAGAGCGCTGAGTTGCGGGAGTAAGCAGGGAGGAGGCGGGGGGGGGGGGGGGGAGGGAGTGAGAGAGAGATTTTTCCCCCTGTTCCTCTCTGCCGCCCCCCCGCCAGCACCTGAATCTTTAGAAACTAGCGGGCAGGTACTCGCATAAGGCACTACTCGCTCGAGTAGTTTGCCTTAGCGAGTATGCTCGCTCATCTCTATTCAGGATCCTTATGGGATTAAAAAAAACTTAAAAATAAGTTGAATAAAATTGTTTTAAATATTAAAAAATATCAAAACTTGTTTTTTTTTTTTTTTTACAAACTCTTTCCTATTTTTCATGTAAAAAAAACCCCACAATTGGTATTGCTGTGTGCACCAAATTCAGACTTAATTAATTATTAAACCTACAATGTGTTTTTTGGACACCCATTCTCCTAAAAAAAATGGAATAAAATGTGATCAACAAGTGTAATGTACCCTGGAGCGGTATCAATAAAAACTTAGCATGAGAATAAAGTTCTGCTATAATGAAGCCCACTGTTGGTTTCTGGTGAAATCCTCCGCTAGTCTGATAGATCACACACTGACCTTCCCATTGGAAAATTTAGAGTTGAATCCGAGATGGCGGCATTCAAAGTGCCACAGGACCGCCTTCATAGGCATTTATTCAGGGCAGCCCTAGGGGCCATGGAACCCGAGCGGCACCCTGCGATCCCTTCGCGGTGGGCCCTTCTGGACCCCAAAGAATGATCAGGGCATGTAAATGCTATTGTCAGTACTGACAATGGCATTTAGAGGGTTAACAGCCGCGATCAGCATTTGCTCATTTCTGCTTAATGTGTAGAAAATGATAAATTGTTGTTTTTCATTCTTTTTTAGGGGCCCCTCATAGTTACTGAAGAGCTTCATTCTTTGAGCTTCGAGACGCAGCTGTGTCAGCCCGGTTTAGTCATCGACTTGGAGGTATGGTATCTGTGAAATAACCGCGAGGAGGCGATACTGAGGGCTCATTCACTCAGGCGCGAGCGTATCTCTGTCCGTAGATACACGGTGTATTCACAGACCGACACGCGTATTGCGGCCCTTCTGCGGATGCTCTCCATGCAGAAATATGCACTTATTCACAGGCGCAGTAATAATCTGCAGAGTCGGCCATTGTTTATGGCAGTGAATACACATTTCATGCGTACCAACTGTAGATTTCCGCTTCTGCATTTGGTGCACCACAATATGACGGGCCGCTTATTTTTTCACGCAACCAAAAATCACACGAAAAATACGAATGAAGCGGTTGAAATCAATGTGTTCTGTTCACTGGGTATTAAGCGCATTAAAAAACGTGCGTGATTCGCAGCATATTTATGCCTGTGTAGAAGAGCCCTGACTGTGAACATGACTGAGGAGGCGCTAGAGCTGGGAGGGAATAACTTGTAGCCTCTTTCACAGGAAGTGTAGATTATCTGCATGTTTTACGGACCATCATATGGAGCTAATGTAGTTCTATCTGTTCACACGGCTGTACTCCACAGCGGCTTCTACAAATGCAGCATTATTTTTTTCACGTTTTTGCTTTCTTTTTGCTATTTTATATTGGGCAAATACGGATCACTATTTGTCCAGTAGAAAATAAAATCTACCCAGGTAAATACTGATGAGCGGACGCCTTACTAGCAGAGCCAGATCAGTCCCATCAAAGTACTCGATTACTAGATCCGGGTCCTTCTCGGGCTTAAAGAGTCACTGGAATAAGTCTAGTATGTACCCTTGGGTATCCGTGTACTGTCTCCTCTCGTGGGGTATCGCCCCCTTAGATGGGTGCTTCCTATTTGGCAGATTATCCAGGTCTGTATTCAGCTTTCGAGACCCCGCTCTCCCAGTCTTGCTTAATACAGTTATTATACGTGTGGCCCAGACTGACTTCATCAGCTTTACATAGTTTTGCAGTCCCCTATTTATACCCCCTCTAGTATATTAAACTGCTTCATAGAGTATTGGCCTCTTTTATGCGGGTAAATCAGAGAGCCCAATTGCAACTTTAAATACTGTAAAGAACGTGGCGGTCCCGGATCTTCAGCTTTACTGCTGGGCCACTCTGCTTTCCCATAGTCCCTGGAGTCCAACTGAGGGGACAATGCAGAACAATGGCGCTACTTGTACAACCGTACTCTACATCTAATGTATAGCTGTGCCACTGGTTGCCTCGGAGGCCTCTCTAACCACCCCATGTTGATGCCGCTTAAGCTAACAAATCCCTCTGTTATTAATCGGGTTTGGCCCATATGCTCCCCTCTGGGATACCCCCTCCCTTCTGAAATTAGTGCTGCTTCTTGTGCTAATTATTGGAAAAGGCTGGATGTGGTGTTCGTGGCAGATGCCAGGTTATTACAGGTGGTCTTCCTGATGAGACCCCTCATGACTCCAGTTTTATGACACTCCGATATGGAAATTTAATTTCTCGTCTGTTATCATTGGGGGACACAGCAAAGACCTTGGGTATAGCTTCTGCCACAAGGAGGCGACACTAAGCATAAAAAAGTGTTAACTCCTCCCACTAGCTCAGTTTTTTGCTTAGTGTCTAGGAGGCAGGACTGTCTCTCCTGCTGAGACTATTTTTTTCTTACTTTTGCATTTTTTTCATTTTTTTCCTGGAAGGCCAGGGCATAACGGGAAGGCAGGACTCTCCCCGTTAACCCACAGAGGGCGGCGAACAGAGGTGATATGTAGCCCTCTGTTGTCTGCCGGGCCCCCTCTGAAGAAAAGGAGGCACACTCGGCCACCAAACTGAGTATGACCCGCCAGCCATAGAGCCCCCTTATTTATGGTCCGGCATCCACTGCCTCATCAAAGGCAAGCGATGATGGAGAGAAGCTCTGCTGTAGCCCAGGAGCCACCCCACCTCAGGAAGGAGGTAAGTATGTGGGTTTATTTTGTTAGTCCGCTGCCGTGCGGACCGTAATGTCTGTGTTTTTTTTTTTTGCATTAAGCGTATGCGGGGACTTGGCCCGTGTCGGCGCGTTTGTGCGCGTGCTTGCCGTCAGCGGCCTCCTGGCCGTTGGCGGCTTGTTGTGTTGCCGGAGTGTTATGTGGCCGCGCTGATCAGGCGGCTTGTTGCTCGAAATATGCACATTATCCTGTCGCTGCGCACCGGCGGCGAGCTTGCAGGTGGCCCTGTTCGCGGCTGGAGATGCACTCCGCCCGCGATCCTCCCCCACAACATGGTGGCGCCAGGTGAGCCTCCGCGAAGCGGCTCGGCCTGGACGGCCGTACCTTCTCAGCAATGGCGCCGCTGTCAGCTCAGCCTCGAGCGCCCCCCTCGCACACTCGGCACCCCTACTCCGGCGAGCGGTCACATGGCGCCGCACGCCGTTCTCAGCTCGGCGCCGCTGTCAGCTCGGCCCCGCGCGCCCCTCTCAACATGGCGCTCGGCGGACCTTTCAGAAGTGCCGCCGAGCGGTCACATGGCCCCGCGCCTCTCAGCGGGGCGCCGCTGTCAGCTCGGCGCTGCTACACCCCCCACATGAAGGGGCTCCACGTGTTGGCGCGCGGACCTTTCGAAAGTACTGCAGAGCGGTCCCATGGCGCCGTGCGCCGCTCCCCGCATGGGCCCTTTAACATGGCGCCGCGCGCACACGCCCCTTAGTTAACATGGAATCAGCATGGCGCCGCGCCCCCCTAATCAGCATGGCGCCGCGCGCCCTCAATCAGCATGGCGCCGCGCACCCTCAATCAGCATGGCGCCGCGCACCCTCAATCAGCATGGCGCCGCGCGCCCTCAATCAGCATGGCGCCGCGCGCCCTCAATCAACATGGCGCCGCGCGCTCAATCAACATGGCGCTGCGCACCCCTCCCCCACCACCACGGCTAGGGGCCCCACGTGTCGGCTCATGGACCCTCAAGGTGCCGCCGTGCAGTCACGTGGCCCCACTCGTCTCCTGAGCTGGGTCCCGCCCCTGCTTAGCCCCTTCTCTCAGACTCCCCTGCCACGGCAAGGGACCCTATGGGTTGGTGTTTGGTCTTTTAAAATTGCCGCAGAGCTGTCACGTGGCTCCCTCTACTCGCGTCCCGCGCAGCCACTTCCTACTACTCGCGTTGGCGCGTCCAGGAGGATGCCCCCCCCTTCCGCAACATGGCGTCACGCGCCTACGGCTCTACAGCGGTCTCAGGCGCACGTATCCTGTGTGCACCGCCGCAGGTCAGGTTCTGATTGCCGCTGATCAGATGGTGTAGCTCACGACCGTCCAGTTAACTTGACTGCCATAGACTGGTGTATATGGCGAATGTGCAGCCCACCAGCTCACGGTTAGGCTACCGTCCGTACGCAATCCACGCGTGAAGTTGGGGTTGCTGGGAACCCCTTCAGACTACGTGCAGTTTATCAGGGCTCTCCGCTGCCGGTAGCTCCCCTATGGCCCTTCCTGCAGTCCCCTACTATGACACCTAGATGGGGCCGACCAGAGCCACGTGCTAGGTGCGCTCTCGCTACTGTACGGAATGTACGGACAACAGTGCTGAACTATTGGCAGCATTCTCCGGACCTGCTCAGACGTCTGGTACCTTCCACGGTACTACACAAAGACCGTCTGGAACCATATCTGCTCCGGACCGGGTTGAGCCTTTCCTGTCCGTAGCTCCCCCATTGCCCCACCTGCAGTTCCCTGCAGCCAGCGTTCCACAGCATCCGTGCCCAGGAGGACACACGGACGGGGCTAGCCAGAGCCACATGCCAAGTGCGCTCTCGCTGCAGTACGAGATACATCCAGCAAGGGATATCTCGCCTTACTGTATACAGCGTCCAAACTGATGGTCAGCATTACCCGGGCGCGCGGACGGGGAGTCCGGGGAATCATGAATCCTATCATCTGCTCCAGGCCGGGTTGAGCCTTGCCCGTCGGTAGCTCCCCTATTGCAGTACCGTACTGTCTGAGTCCAGGAGGACAAGCGGCCAGAGCTACATGCCAAGTGCGCTCTCGCTACAGCACTATATATACTGACAACAATGTGCGAACTCTGGTCAGCATTACTCTGGGCTTGCTGACACCTGTGGTACTGTCCCTTCTGGATAGGGTACTGCGCAGGGAGACTCTAAAATCGTCACTGCACAGGTCTGCTCCACATTGGGTTGGGCCTTGCCGTCGGCAGCTCCCCTGCTGGCCCCCGCAGTCACATGTACCGCAGTGCCCACGTCCAGGAGATGCGCGCGGGGCGGCCACAGCCGCATAGCGAATGGCTCCCACTGAAGTGCCAGATTAAGTGGAGAGACTTTCATTTTACAGAGTCTGCGATCTCTTGTCACACAGGGAGTCTCTGGACTCATTCTTTCACAGGTCTGCCACAAATTGGGCTGACTCTTTCTCTACAGGCAATCACACCACAGTGTCCCTGTCCTGGAGGACACGCGGACAGCGGCAGGCAAGGCGCACATGCTGTGTGCGCTCTCGTTACGGAACGAGACTACACCTAGCTGGAGAATACCTTGTCTTACGTACAACGGGGTTCAGGCCGCTTGTTGGCAGGACACCAGGCTGCTGAGCCCGGTAGTGCCTTCCATGCCCAAAGCAGTGCATACACTGGTCTGAGCCGGAGTCAGTTTTTTCCCCTCAGTGGTTCCCTACATACTGGTTGGAGTCCGGGACAGAGCCATTTATCAAGTGTGCTCTCTGCTGCAGTACTGGCTTACAGCCAGCAGAGAATATCTCAGTCTATGCACAGTGTTACTCACACTGATTGTCAGCGGTACGCCGATGGCAGTGACAGGCCTGACTGGAGTTGCGCCTGGCGTAACGGCTAGCTGCCCCTCCGCATTCCCTGCAGGCAAACAGACCGCAATGTCCGATGCTGGGATGCCACGCGGACAGGGCCCAGCTAGAACCATATATGGTATGTGATCTCGCTATAGTACGAGAGTTACACTCCCAAAGATAGTTATCCCAGGAACTACATCTCGTATGGCCTTGGGCTGTACTTCGGTCTTGCTGAGTCCTGTGGTACTTTTCTGAGGGAAGGAGAATACTCATAGGAACTCTGCGCAGAGCTTGCGCGCTGGACCTTTGCCTAATGGCTACTCTCCTGGGATGAACACCTGCAGCTTCCTACAAGCATGGGGCACCCCTCCAGTCGACGTTTTGGCATGCCGATCCACTGTGAGTCCGCATTCCTTCAGGCGGTCACTGAACTACAGGGCATGTTGTGCTTGACATGACCGCTGGATTACTTGTCCTACAGCCGAGGCAGAGCTCCTGATGACCCTAAGGGGTGCAGAACTGTATAGGGAGGTTAACACGCCTAATGGAGTGGAGTCAGGCAGATCCAGCAGCTCTCTGCGATACTCAGGCGTCACCTTCCCTGCGTTATTACTTGCAGCAGAGCGTAAGACAGTCCATACTTGTACTGTCGGCAACTTTTAGAGTTCGGCCCTCCCCTACTGCTGGGGTTTTGCTCAAGGGGATCAGTGAGAATCCCTTTCTAGTGAACCCTTGCTGCCTTGCGTGCCCAACTTTTGCAGGGCCTAGTAGATTCTCGCGGTAACATTGAATCCCAGTACGAGGCTAGCGATAGTTGATTACCCAGTAAGTCTCCATTCCAGGGGACGGATGTCCTCAGAAGCACGTGGGGCCATGCAAGTGAACGCTCTAATCCGACAGCCGACGTCATGGATGGAGGTCGTTGGGTTACACAGCAGATCGTCCAGCCTTGGTCAACACGGAATTCCAGAATGGAACAGGGCGGATCTCAACAAGTAGTATCTTCAGTGCGTCCTCCCTCACGGAGGGACTGTGAAGGTGAGGTTGACTACCTGGCAGTATAGAGAAGCTCTCTTACAATTAAGCCGACTGGCGGAAGGCCGACAACTCTCTGAAGTCTCGGCGCTTGGGGCCCAACAACTCTGCTTTGGATGCCTACCTTGTACCGTCGGTACAGGAGACGATCGTTATCTACCTGCGGTGAGTCTGCCGTTGCTATCGGGACCACTTCAGTGGAGTATCGGTGGGCACCTTTGTCAGTAGTTCTGAGGAATGCTCCAGGGTAAGTTGGCTTGGTCTGACTACGCAAGAGTACTTCGCGTAGATGGCATGCTTCAGTCACGTTAGTGCATGGCTGCTAATCCTGGCAACTCCAACTGGATTCCTGTGTCTCCGGGGGGATTCCTTGCAACGGATCGACTCGCGGCATACAGGGTCACAGTCACAGCAAGGTTATATTCTCAGGCCGTATTACGGCTTGGGTACTCTGACAGCGAGTGCCTCGTCAGGATTTCTTCCCCCAGAGGGTGGATTGGGCCTTTTACTTAGGCCGCTTTAAGCTCTGTCTGAGCATGTTGGATGCTTAGTAATCCATTAACGCGGGTCGCAGTTGAAGGACAGATTGCTTCCTTACACATGCGGCTTCTTATATTTTCCCGCCCCCTTGGGTACTGCTCTAGAACGTCCCAAGGTCTTTGCTGTCCCCCCCAATGATAACAGACGAGAAAACCAGTTATTGGTGGACAAGAACTAGTTCATTGTTCATTGGGGGACACAGCACCCACCCAGTCTGGTATTAGGACTGTAACGTATACTCCTCTTGTTTGGAGGATCCTTGGTGCCGTCGCACACGGTGCTGGAATGAGTTACAGTTCGTGAGTATGATTATTATCTATTATTGTTGTATCCTACTGGCTGCTCCTACTGCTTGCATACAAACTGAGCTAGCATGCTGCTTGCAGGAGGGGTATAGCTAGTGGGAGGAGTTAACACTTTTTTATGCTTAGTGTCGCCTCCTAGTGGCAGAAGCTATACCCAAGGTCTTTGCTGTGTCCCCCAATGAACAAGACGAGAAAGAGATTTTACGGTAAGTTCTTACAAAATCTAGTTATCAATGGAAACTGAAACTCAAAAAGTTTTGTTGCACGACAGAGGTGATCAGTGTGGCCCCCTCTATTACCGGACACACATGGAGCCTGTAGTCAAGTCCTGCCGTGCACGTTGTAGCGGATCACGACTGACGGATGCAATGGCTTCTGGGATGTGTCTTCGCATATCATGGTGGGTGGTATGGCATAGAGACTCTCATCACAAGGGGTAAGGTCCGGGGAACATGCAGGCCAAGGCAGAGGGTCACTATCGTAACAACCGGCACAGCCAATCCATCTGTTTAATAGTCGCTGCTGACTTCTTTGTGATCATGGAGGGTGGGGGGCCGTCGTGTTGGGTTTTCCTGTTCCAGCTGCAGCAGAAGTCACGTCTACAGGATGATCCCCGGGATTGTGTCCTCTTTGAAAAAAAAAAGGTGTCGGACACTGCGGTTTATAGCGCAAACCACATCCCCTTGTAGGAGTTGCCATACGCTCCACGTAGCCCGGTGACCCCTCCCCCACATCCTGACATTACGTTTAGTGATGAAGCCGCCTTACACATTTTGGGCAACAAACACTAAAGACTCCATGAAACCATCGGGCCGGTAACAACTACAATCATTAGGGATAACCCCACAAATGTTTGCGTAAAATCTTCCAGAATTACAATTCTCTGCTCGCTCTGATGGTGGATTTCTGAGGACTTTGTGAGATGTGCACGGACGCTTTGCTGTTTCCACACTTACTGGTGGATGAACGGATAATTTTCGCTTACTGATTCCTTAAAAAATGAGTACCGCTCATGAATTGTGCGCCCGCTGGGCTGAGCTTCACCACACTTTGTTTGAAGATTATGCTGCACTAATAACAGACCGGTAAACGTTAAAATCAAGGACGCACAATGCCCTCCTGTCTCCGTTGGCAGCCATTTTCTCTCGTATTTTGCCGTAGTTGTCGCCAAGGGGAATATAACTCTTTGAGCCTCATTGAGCAAAACTGTCTAGCGGTAAGTCGTCCTTGTTGCCCAGAGCAGCCAATCACCGCACCGCCTTCATTTCACCTCAGCCGCCTGAGAAATGAAACCTGTGCTGGTCTTATGGTAGACGGTTTCTTGTGCTGAAAAAGCCCCCTTCGGCTTATACTTGAGTCAGGGAAGGGTTAAAAAAGACATACTCGGCTCCCAGCCGGCGTCTTTGTCCCCGGTGGCGGTGCGTAAAGCTGCCTCAATTTCTGTGTTCCCGGTGACGGGGCGGCAAGCTGCTTAAATTCTCCCCACTGTCATTCCCCACTGTCCTCTCTGCTGGGCTCTGTCATTCCCCGCTGTCAGGCTGTGATTGGCTGTGAATGATCAAGTGTCAGCTGTGATTGGCCGGGGCTTGATTCAATCACAGCGCTTGCTTACACAGCGCTGACCGCGGGGGATTTGAAAGCCAAGCAGATGACAGCGGGGAGAATTCTAAAGCAGCTTACGTGTGGCAGTATATACCGGAGTATAGCTCGGCTTATACTCGAATCAATTCGTTTTACCAGTTTTTTGTGGTGAAACTCATTGACTCGGCTTATGATCGGGTCGGCTAATACTCCAGTATATACAGGAGTTATGTCATTAAGTGGTTAAAAAGGCAACCGGAGTTCTCAGTGAAATACTGTTTCTTGAGACATAAATTCAAGGTCTGCAATAAGTGACATTTTCGGGAAGGGTTTCCCCAATGTTAGTGTGACTTTTGGTGGGTTAACAAATCAATAGACCGCAGATCAGTTAGTTACAACATGTTTTTGTTTCGTGTTCCCACCAGACAGCTTCCCTTCCCATCGTGGTCATCTCCAACGTCAGTCAGCTTCCCAGTGGATGGGCTTCTATCTTATGGTATAATATGCTCACTTCGGAAACCAAGGTAAATCTATGACTCGCCTAAAATTCAAGTCTTTTCTCCAAATTTTCTGGATTCTTGATTTTTTTTTTTGTTTGTTTATTTGTCGAACAAGTTAAAATAATGTTTTTTTACAAAAAACCTTTTTTACATAATGGAATTAGATGCTCAGCAATTCCTTAATATATACTGATGATCTGAATTGTATGGAAAAAGTCTTCTAAGGCCGCCTGCAGACGACCGGGTCAGATCCGGCTGCGAGAATTTTTGCAGCGGGACTTGACCCGAGCCCCCTGCAGAGAGCACTGCGGACTCACCTGCTCTCGCAGCTCCGGCTCTTTTATGTGCCGGCTGCCGGGCAGCTGGCGCATGCGCAGAGTGGAGCTGGCGGCCGGGGAGTGACGTTTCTGTGCGGGGCTCTGCGAGACCCGCACAGAAATAGAGCATGCCGCAATTTGTTTGCCGCGCGAGAAACCGCGGCTGTCTGCATAGGATTACGTGCTGTAATGCAATCCTATGCAGGCGTCCAGGGGCGGGAATTCTGCGGGGAATCCCGCTGCGGAATTTCCGCCCGTCTGCAGGCGGCATAATACACGTTAAGGGTGCATTCACACAAGTGTGTACGTGTGCTATACATAGGTGCGCACAAAGCAGCGCACCCACGTACGTGCACAAACACGCATGAATGCAGGTCCGTGCAGCATTGCTTTCAATGGGGCCGCGGCTGCTGCCGACATCTTTATTGAACATAATAAGATGCTGGCAACCCCTGCAGTGATTTTGGAAGGGCTTGAAATATAAGCCCTTCCCTGAAAATCATCCCTGGTTTCTGTAAAAAAAAAATATATATACTCCCCTCTCCACTGCTGCCATGTAAATATTCCCCGCGGGGAGTCCCCTTGTCACTTAACACTGTAACAGCACTGTCACAGTGTTCAGTGACAATGCGACTTCCCGCTGGGAGTAAAGAATCCCCTGTGACTGCTGTGGCCGAAGATCGCGATGTTCTTCTGTTGCTTTCAATAGGACTGGCGCTAATGCAGTCGCATTGAAAGCAATGGGCTGTCATCAAGCTCTGCAGGGATTTTCGGGAAAATAAGCCCTTCCTTGAAAATCATCCATACAATGGGTTAAAAGTAAACAAATATATACTCCCCTCTGCTCAGCTGCCGGGACTCAGGGGCGTCCAGCCTGTCTTCTCCCTGCACTGCTCTGAATCTGTTTCAGTAGGCGAGGATTCAAAATCCCCGCCTGCTGAAAGGGCTGTATCTGATTGGCTGATCACTCAGCGAATCACAGGTAGCGCTTCATTGAATTGATAGGAGCCCCAGTTACGGGGGAAAATATCCCCCTGTAGTGACAATAGTCACTGTAGAGATGATCTGGGTCTACTAGGACCCTGTGACAGCTGTGGCAGGGGATTCTTTAATCCCCGCGGGGAGTCCCCTTGTCACTGAACACTGTGGGGAATATTGACATGCACCACCGATGGTGCATGCATTTCATATGTTTTACAGGTGTGCGCGTTTACACGCCTGTAAAACACAGACATGTGAACACACCATAGGGAACCGATGGTTCTCATAGATGTGTGGTTTTGTGCGCACTTATGTACGCACACGCTCGTCTGAAAGCACCCTAAAGGGAAGCTGTCAGCACGTCTGGGACCACCAGTTTACCGTCATACAGCTGGGTTTATTAGAACAATAGAATATACAGGTGTGATGCCGGCGCACCCCCTTACACACGAATTCATAAAGCACTGTATAAGAAAGCGCAGCCTGCAGTGACTTCCGGTCCGGTAGGCCACCACAGCACACGTGTAACATGGCGCACCACGGATGGCATGTGCTGCTATATTACGAGTTGAACAGCGCCCCTTCTTGTACTGTGAGCAGAGTGTAAGCTGTAATCTTACTGTCTCTTGCCAATTTTTGCCGTTTCTGTATCCGATAATCAAGTCCTTTCTTCTCTTTTCAGAATTTATCCTTTTTCCTCAACCCGCCGGCTGCGAGATGGGCGCAGCTCTCTGAGGTGCTGACCTGCCAGTTTTCTTCTGTAACTAAGAGGGGACTTCATGCAGAGCAGCTAACTATGCTTGAAGAGAAACTGTTAGGTAAGAGAAGTGGATTCTGATGGAATCGTCATGCAGAAGAGCACTTTTTTTTATTCCAAAAAAGTTGAATCTTTCCATGATAAATCTTAATTTTTATACATTTTTGGCCTTTTTTCATGCAAAAATATACTCAAAGCAAAAAACTTCTTTCCTTTTTTTATTTGGTTGGAGGGGGGGGGGGTCTCCGTATAAAATATATCACATTTCTTCTTAGAAGTGGTGTACAGATTTCACATAGGAACAGCAACATGTTAAGCTGGCAGAAGCTCTTGGCAAGGAAGTTCAGCAATGATTTCAAGTAAGGAGGCAAAACACTTTAACCCCTTAAGGACCAACCGTGGTAAATATTTGACGCTTGATCCTGGGCTTTAATCCCTGACAATAGCAAAAATACGGCAGGGATTTAAGCCCCTGTTCTGCAATCAAGCAGGAGCAGGTTGGGTTGTCAGATGTTAGTCACAGCTGAGAACCTGAAGGAGAAGGGAGAAGCGGTTTTTAGCCCCTTCTGCCTTCTCCTTTCCCTAATACACAGCACTCAACGAGCGATATGTACTGAAGAATAAAAGTGAAAGTGTTTCTTCCACTACGCAAGTCAGCAGTCAAGTAACCGCCGGGATTCCTTGACACAGCAGAGCTACAGGGTCCTAAGAGACCCAGATCAGCTCTACCAGTGACTAATGTAACAACAGGGGATGCTTTGCCTGTAAATGGGGCTTCTATGGATGCCCCAGCTATAGTAGGAAAGTGTCAAATTAAAAAACATGTGAATGCCCCCCAGGGTACTTATATGACGTCATGGGGGACATAGATGGTAAAAAAAATAGTTGCATAAATAAGTAAAAAAAATTACAGAATAAAATAACAATATGTACTGTATATACTCGAGTATTAGCCGACCTGAGTATAAGCCAAGTTAATAAGTTACCACAAAAAATGGTAAAACTTATTGACTCGAGTATAAGCCTAGCTATACTCGAGTGTATACTAGGTAAAGAAAAAACGCAAGACGCCGACTGGGAGGTGAGTATTGCGGGTTTTTCTGTTGTTCGTTTTTTTTTTTTTACCTCACTCGAGTATAAGCCGAGGGGGGCTTTTTCAGCATAAAAAAATTTGCTGAAAAACTAGGCTTATACTCGACTATATATGGTACATAAAAAAGAAAAAAAGCCAACGCCAACCAAAACTGCGCCGTATGCGGCCTGTAATCTGAAAGCATACATATTATATATCAAAACCTCCAAAGCAAAATGAGGAACCCGTTCCCATACTTTATGTTAACATAAATATACGCAATTTAAAAAAATAATTATATGTTAAAATAATTTTTTTTAGCTTTTTACCCCAATAAAACTAAAACTAGAAAACCTAAAAAAAGTCAGTGAAAAAGATATTAAAAAATCGCCCTATATGTCACGCAAACGCAGCAAAAATAATTTTGGTAGCTGCAAAAAAAAAGGTCTGTAAAACCACCACATGGGTAAAATCCCTAAAAAGCGGTTGGTCCTTAAGGTACAAAACAGCCTGGTCCTTAAGGGGTTAATTAAGTAGATTAGTTTAACATCACCCATCACGCTGAAATCACCCCCACCTCCTCCAGGTAAAAAGTATGGGTACTATTTATATATCTAAATGATACTGAATACAGAATGAAATCTAGAACAAGTCGGTGGAATACATCGCTGTATTCTTTGACTATAAGCAAGAAAATGTTCTGCTAAAAAGTTCCAAAACAAAAATGTCCTGATAACTTTTATTCTGCGGGTCATTGCGAGTACTGCAATACCAAATTTGTACAGTTGTGGGTTTTTTTGTTTTTGCTTTACTACTTTTATTTTTTTGCAAAGATATTTAATTTGTTTTAATGATTTTCTGCCGCATCTCCACGTAACCCCTTAACACAGGGAGGGAGACAATGATGCATGCTCACCAAAAATGTTGACCAGCCATCCATCAAATGTCCACTTCAACAACCATATAGAGCAGCATTAAGGGTGCATAAAATTCTCAAGGCATACCCTTAAAATACGATATTTCCTTTATTTAATCCATGTAGCAAGGATACGACTGCTAAACTTTTTTTTTTTAAGAATAACATTTTTTTAAACTCATTTTTTCATTTATTTTAGTCCCCCTGGGGGACCACAACATGCGATGCTTGGGTCACTCCTGCAGTATGATGTAATGCTATGGTATTACACTATACCACGATCTGACAGGCACGGTTTGATAGGCAATCTGCAATGACAGAGTCTTTCAGTCCTAAAGGAGCAGACGATTCTAAGCTACTTTATGCTTGTGGTTTTTTTATGACCCTCTTTTCTTTTTTTCTTGGGCTACTAAAATAATCTTTCCTCTGCAAAGAAATATGCAAAATAATTTTTTTTAAAAACCATATGTGCCCCATGATAAGACCCTATAAGATCTATAAGGCCTCATGTCCACAGCCATGGCGGACTCTTCCAGTGGAATATCACAGTGGAGTCCAACACTGCGCCCCACAAAGACCCCATACTCACCCCTCCATATCCGCCGCGCAAGTCCCGTCCGGCGCGTCATGCGCAGTCCAGCAGAAGTATCGCGTGACGGACGGCTTCCATTGACTACACTGGTTTTTCTGCTGCAATTAGAATGCAATTTCTTTCACGCTGCAGAATCCATTCGTGGGCAGTAGGCCTAAGAGCCCCAGTTACAGGGGAAAAACCCTAAGTTGACATTAGTCACTGACAAAGCTGAGTTGGGTGTGCGAACACCCAACTGCATTGCCATAATGGCGATCACCGGCGATCATGTGATTGTCAGGTCCACCTGAGACCGGCACTTCCTCTATTCACTATGAATTGCTCATTGAGTACCATGTAGGTTGGAACAGAGAAGACAGAAGTGATTGTAAGCCACTTCTGTCCTCTCCTCCGGGTTCTTGACGGTCTCTGACATCTGAGCGCTCCATCTGCTACTGCTAAACTGCAGAAGCTTTAAACTGGCACCGTATATTTATAATCGCAGGTTTAAAGCCCAGGACCAGCGCTTTATATTTACTGCCTTGGTCCTTAATGAGTTAGAGGTTGTCAGAGTTGTATTTTTTCAGTACAGCTATAGCATGACTAACTGGTATATACTCACCTCCACCCACCCCCGTGTTTCACACCCCTGCTTTGGGTCTCCCCTCTGACGTCAGGCTTGCAGGCTGCCTCAGCAATCAGTAACTGAGCTCTGACATTGGCTGCAGCGCCCGTGACGTTCTGTCAATTAGAGTGGCGGTGCAGGACATAACAGGGAGATGTGAGAATATGTTGGTTAGTTATAGCATGGGGAAGGGGATTTTACTGATAGAATACAACTTGATTCACAGACGTGACTTATATTAAAACTCAAATTTTTAATAAGATACGATTAAAAGACAAAAAAGGGCACAACACTGGCAAACATACAAAAACAAAAAACCAGGTGAGATGGACCACGAAACAGATAGTGGTACCCGTAACGACCTGGATTATGACACTCGATGAGTGTTTACGAACACTCCACTAGGACAGGAATCTTAGAGACCCCAACAGAGCACAAGTGGAAGTTAAACGGGCTCGTTTAATTGTGGTAGTACCGGAGCCTGGATAGAGTTTTTTTGGAATCTCTAAACTCCACTTTGTCTCTGTAAAGAAGCGTATTAGACAGGTATCTATTCGCATCGAACGTGTGTCGTTAGGTGCAAATTAAGATTTATAGGTCCTATATGGACAAAATTTGGTGGGGTGTAATAGTGTAATCACCCAATACCAATATTTATAGAGCACCTGTATGTAAAGAAAAAATGCTTAGGGTCAGTTAGAACTCAATATATTGTACTGGTAGTGTTTCTTTTCTCCAGATATTTGAGTACAAGACTCTAGATAATCAAGAGGAAATATAACTGCGATTGTACTTTATTCCTCTATATGCTAAAAGGAGCTGAGAATTGATGATGCGATGATGGTATCTGCTTTAAGCAGTTAAATGCGTGGAAATAGTACTTTAGACTCTACGCGTTTCACCACATAGTCTTTGTGGATCATCAGGAGATGTAGTACTCAAGCTATAGATAACGAATTTGTGTATAATCACTAGAAGATGAGATTGTATCACGTCATGGAGTATCATGAAGGATTAACAACTGAAATAAGTGATAAACTCTCAGTTTCGCTAATAAGGAAAATAGGTCACTTAAAGTGAGTGACCTATTTAAAGAGTCTTAGGAGATGGATCCTGACTCAAAAATGCCAATAGCTCCTGCTCCTAACTGAGGTGAAATGAGCTATTTCTAGGTCAGAGGGACTGTAGCGTGATAGTCATGCTATAGAAGTTGTCAGGCGGCCTGATATTAGCAGAAGTGAAGCACTAGAAGGCGAGACAGCAATATGTGTCTGTTAACCCCAGTCTTAATTGAATGTCAAAAAAGACAAAAGGAGAAAAACTAGTGCTTCAAAATAAGCCTAGAGGCTGCCGCAATGTCTAAGTCTCAAATCCCAATGATGGATTTTGAGATAAGCAAGAGAGTAGTGCTTCTTGTTAGAAAAAATGAGCCTAGAGGCTGCCGCAAGGTCTAAGTCTCAAATCCCAATGGTGGATTTTGAGATGAGCTAGTTGGTTAGGAACCCCTCAGGTAGTAGCTAATGCCCTCATGCAAAAGAAAAAAAGAGCCCCAGCAGGAGCATAGTGGAGAGAGTAACCCGTCGCCTTGATGGTAGGCTAGGGAATCAATATATTGAGTTCTTACTGACCCTAAGCATTTTTTCTTTACATACAGGTGCTCTATAAATATTGGTATTGGGTGATTACACTATTACACCCCACCAAATTTTGTCCATATAGGACCTATAAATCTTAATTTGCACCTAACGACACACGTTCGATGCGAATAGATACCTGTCTAATACGCTTCTTTACAGAGACAAAGTGGAGTTTAGAGATTCCAAAAAAACTCTATCCAGGCTCCGGTACTATCACAATTAAACGAGCCTGTTTAACTTCCACTTGTGCTCTGTTGGGGTCTCTAAGATTCCTGTCCTAGTGGAGTGTTCGTAAACACTCATCGAGTGTCATAATCCAGGTCGTTACGGGTACCACTATCTGTTTCGTGGTCCATCTCACCTGGTTTTTTGTTTTTGTATGTTTGCCAGTGTTGTGCCCTTTTTTGTCTTTTAATCGTATCTTATTAAAAATTTGAGTTTTAATATAAGTCACGTCTGTGAATTGGGCTCTAAATCTACCTAGTTTGACTTCAACTGCCTACCCTCTGTGAATAGAATACAACTTGACAACCCCTTTAGTGGTCTGTGCAATGTGAGAGCAACTTCTGTGCAGAATGTTCCAATGTGGGGTAATAGATGTATCTTGGTCTAGCTTTGTGACCATCGAAAGCTTGTTCAAGCAGAAACACTTCTTGCAACGGGGCCCCCTTGTGGCAGTGTCTGCCTCTATCCCACTGTAGTTTATGGTAAAATGCACTGAATTTTGCTGTATTTCCACACTGATGAGTGCTAACCAACACATCAGTCACCCAAAGTCAAAAGGGGGCTAATATATTGTATAATTCACTGATTGGCTATCATTACCATAATCCCCTTTTGGTGCCATTAGCACATAAAAGCCATGTGCTGCACCCCTACCTGGCCTTATGGCAAACACGCAGTAGTTTCTGTACAGTTATTGGCTGCACTCCATACACCGCTACATGTATGGGCACTATTACATCTGTGGTGATGCTACACATTAATTACAGCACTATTTTTTTGTACTCCTGGATTTGCAGGTCCAAACATGAGCAGCACAGAGGACTTCATCCCGTGGAGCCGATTCTGCAAGGTAAAGTAGAAGCATTGTAAACTACTTAGAAGATGTCTTTTACAGGTCATTTTTGTAGAACTAGACCAGCGCAGCAGCGTCACAGCGCCATCGCGATTGAATGGTAAGCCGATTTCAGGACAGAATTCTGTATTGGGGAAGGGGGTTATTTTTTGTCTGGTTCATTGGGGGACACAGCCGAAGACCATGGGGTATAGATAGGTTTTTATCCCCGATCTTCCAGAAGCACGGGATTCAGGGAATACGGGGAGGCAGGACTCCAACAAGGAGGGCAAACGGAAAAGCGTTAACCATTCTGTTGCCTGCCCTAACCTCAGAATAAAAGGAGGCCCGTACAAGCTGTCGCTTGAACATGACCCGACAGCAACAGTGCCCCCCATTTCCAGAGCACTCCCATGCTCATTAAAGGCAGGCGAGTACAGGGGCGTGTACTGCTGGGACTGGAGAGAACCTTGTTTTTGGACTGAAATAACTACCGGTATTTGCCCCCATAGCGAGGTAAATATGGGATCTCTACAACCCCAAAATTCCCCAGTTACATTTGTCCCCCAGAGGCTCCACTGCAGGTTCAACAACAACCCCTATCTTCCCCGTGGCTTAAATCTTGGGAGGCAAATACCTCCTCTAAAAGGTCCAGATGCATGACAGTTCTGCAGAAGAATAGACTCAATTTCGCTCCTTTCGGCGCTCCAACTCACAAAGCTCAGATAATAAGAAAACCTCACAGGAACAAAAACAAAGGCCCTCTCTTAAACCCAGACCCTCTTGGCACCCCCAACCACAGCCATCAAAGTCCACCTCTACTAAATCTTCTGCATAAAGGGCGGCCCCACATTCATACAAGGTGCGGGGACAACTTTTTCCCTATTCAAGGAGACTTGGCTCGCCCATTTCTCAGGTGCCTGGGTTCAGGAGGTCGTGTCTTCAGGCTACACACAGTTTTCTGCTTCTCCTCCAGATCATTTCTTCAGCTCCAGGATTCTGGGGTCCATTTCAATGCCTCAGACAATGGAAAACCTATCATCTCAAAGCATCATTGTTCTGATTTCTCCTTCTCCATGTTTTGTGGGGTTCTATTCCAATCTTGTCGTGGTACCCAAGAAGTGGCACCGTCAGGCCCATTCTAAACCTGAAAAAGTTGAATCAGTATGTGAAAAAGTCCGACATTACAGGACTGAGTCACTGAGATTCGTCATTGCATCCGTAAAACCAGAGGCGTTTCTGTCATCCATATCCCCATCTGTGAAATGCATCAATGTTTTCTTCACCATCCTGTCCAATCACTATCCATTCCCTGATCTTCTATTTAGACTGGCCATGGCCCCCCGAGTCTTTACAAAGGTTCTGGCATCAAGGATGGCTCTCCTCCACTCCAAGGGGATAGTGGCCATTTCCTATCTCAACGACATCATGGTAAAAGTCCTGACCCAGTCAGCCAACCTGGAGAGTCTCCACATCACTCTGGACATCCTGTCCAGGTTCAGATGGATCATCAAGCAACCAAAGTCTGCCCTCATAACCTCTGGACTTTATTGGTCTGTCCTTCGACACAGCTCGGTCCCGTGGACTACTGCCGTCAAAGAAACTACTTCTTCTTCAAAAGCAGGTATGCTCGCTGCAAATTCCTGTGACCATTCATCATTGAATGAGAGTGCTGGGGCTGATGGTTTCTTCCTTCAAGGCAACTTTTGGCCAATTTCACGCTCTGCCTCTTCAGTGGATCATTCCATCAAAGTGGGACAAGTCCTTGGATTCTCTTGATCAAAAGATTCGAATACCTCTACAACTTCAACACTCCCTTAGTTGGTGGCTGGATTCCACACCGATCTATTTAGGATGTTCCTTTCTCACCCTCCGTTGGCAGGAACTCGCCACAGATGCCTCTTTGGCTGGTCGGGAGGATACACTGCGAACTCTTACAGCACAAGGAGACCACACTTCCGAGCAATGTGTTAGAACTTCAGGCTGTTCTCCTGTCATTTCATCACATCTCATCCCAGCTAACAGGTCTCCTAGAAATTCTGAAGTCCTCAGCGGATAAAAAATCCAATAGTCATCATTATTTATTGTTTATTTGAGGACTTCAGAATTTCTGTTTGATATGCTCCATCGGATGCTGCTCTCCTTGACATTTTTCCAGGATTTACTTAGGATCTTCTAGTCCGGATCCCTCGGTAAGCGTGCATCTGTTTGCTCTTACGCTATTTTTGGGCTTATTGCCATATCTCCCTATTCCTACAAGCCTTAGGGCTTTTTTGGTGTGCTGAAAAGACCCTTCTGCTATTTTTCTAGCTAACAGGTCTCCCAGTTCTGGTCCAAACCGGCAATACAATAGCCATTGCAAACATAAATTATCAAGGTAGAACTCTCAGCACGAAGGTCATGGCAGAAGCAGAAAAAATTTTGATATAGGCCGAAAATCACCTTGCAGCCTTCACGGCAGTCCACATACCAGGTGGTGGACATCTGGATTGCTAGCTTCCTCAGCAGAGAGACTGTCAGTCCAGGAGAATGAGAGCTATGTCCCAAAGTCTTTTGGGCACTTTGTTGAAAGTGGGGTCAACTGGATGTCCATCTCATGACGTCTAGAATGAATCGCAAGCTCCCAATCTTTGTTTAAAGTTTTCAGGACCCCCAAGCTGAAGCAGTGGATGCACTAGTAATTCCATGGACAGACTTCCAGTTACTATATGTTTTTTCCCCTTTTCCACTAATACCATGACTTCTCAAGAAAATCAAGATGGAACACCTCCCTGTGATTCTCATCACCCCAGATTGGCCCCGCTGTGTGTGGTATGTGAATATCGTTGATTCTCAGTTGCATCTTCCCCTTTGAGAAGATCTTCTCTTACAGGGAGTCCTCTCCCCCTCCCTCTTTGTTTATGCTTAGTTTAACGGCATGGCAGTTGAAGCCGCGGTCTTGAGAGCCCATGGATTTGCAGAATCCATGATGAAGACTAGAAAAAAATCTCATCTCTTTTTTGGAAGAATTTCTTTCTCTGGTGGGAGCAAGGCAACTTCCATCCTATGCGTTTTTTGTTATCCCACCTTCTATCCTACAGAAGGGCCTGGATATGAGCTTGAGCCTTAGCTCCTTAAAGTGTCAAGTATCTGCAATATCCATACTTCTCCAACGCCCTCTGGCCGCAAAATCAGTCGTTCGTACTTTTCTCCAGAGGGTTGCTGCCCCTCGATACCATTCTCTGGCACCACTGGGGGATCTTAATATCATACGGGATGCACTACAGTCTCATCCCTTCGAGCCACTGACTGAAGTTCTAACTCGCCTTTTAGCCTGGAAGGTGGTCTTCTTAGTAGTGGTCTCCATCACCAGCTGGGTATCAGAGCCTTCAGCCTTGTTGGCAAAGCCTCCATTCACTTTCTTTCATCAGAATAAGATTGTCCTGCGACCTGTCTGCTCTTTCCTACCTAAGGTAGTGTCGGCATGCCACTTCAATGAGGACATCGTTCTGCCTTCAGTCTGCCCCAGAGAATGTGCTATTCACAAACTGGATCTAGTGCGAGCCTACTTTCTCAAGTGGCTTCTTTCAGGCGCTCTGATTCTCTGTTTCTGATTCCTGATGGCCCAAGACGTGATCTTGTGGTTTCCAAGGTGGTCATCTCTCGCAGGATTTGTTCATTGGTGGAAGAGGCCTACTGTGCCAAAGGCAGGGTGCTGCCATTCTGTGTTATAGTACATTCTACTCAGGCAGTGATTGCCTCATGGGTGGTATGCAACAGTGATTCCGCTATTCAAGTGTGTAAAGCCGCTACATGGACCTCCTTGCACACATATTCAAAGTTTTACTGGGTGCATACTTTTGCATCTGCGGGCGCCTCCCTTGGTTGAAGAGTCTGGCTATAAACTACCAGCATGTGTCCTCTTATATTCTACCCTGGAACGTCCCACGGTCTTCAGCTGTGTCCCCCAATGATTTAGGCAAGAAAACAAGATTGTTGTACTTGCCATAAAATCTCTTTCTCGTCTCGTTCGTTGGGGGACACAGCACCTACCCAGTCTGTTTAGTATTTTCATATGTATTCCTCCTTGTTGAAGTCTTCTCTTTAAAGTTGCGCACAGTGCTACTCTGAGTTACAGTTTTGATAGTTTGGCATATTTTCTTTATATTGACTGTTTTTTGTTTGTTTGTTTTTTTTGTTACTTTTTTCATATCCTACCCGGTTGCTCCTCCTGCTGGTGCTTGCAGGAGGGTATAGCTAATAGAAAGAGCTAACTCTTTCTGCTTAGTGTCCGCCTCCTAGTGGCAGTAGCTATACTGGCGGTCTTCAGCTGTGTCCCTCAATGAACTAGAGGAGAAAGAGCTTTTACGGTGCATACAAAAATGTTGTCATTACCTCCAGTTGTTCTTCTCTGTCTGGATTCTGAACTGCCAGTTTCGGGTCTCAGTTTCATCCATCCTTGATGGCTGCAGCGACCTTCTAACTACATAATATGCACTGTATACTGCTCTCTGATTGGCCAGTTCTCATTTTATGAGCAGTGCTGGCCAATCAGAGAGCAAGTATAATGCATTAGTAGCCAAACAGTATTAATGCATACGAAGATTAGGTAGTCTGAAGATTGCATTAGCCATCTTGGACAGCTGAAAATACGACCTTAACTGGCGGATCAGAGGGAGCGCAGAGATGAACTGCAGGTAATATATCCCTCTCCGGTGTGGGACAGAATTTTGTCCTGAAACTAAAGGGTTGCTTTAAAACCGGAACATAGTATTATGCTGCTTATTATTAACTACCTTTCTGATGTGACATATTAGTGCTTCCAAGGCCAAATGTTAAACTTAACGAGCTTGTCCCACTTCTAGCTATTTTGCAGGAAGCAGACAGCTCTGTACATTGCACAGGCCAAGGTTGGTAATGCAGGCTGAGTCCTATTGAAGTGAATGAGAGCTTTGCCTGCAGTACCGATCTGGGCCTCCCTCCCAACTTTCACACATTGCAAGTCAATTTTCTTGTTACACCAGTTAAATGGATGTGTCCAGACTTTTGCCTCACCCTGGTATTAAATCCTTTTGTCTTTAGGAGAATTTAAGCGAGAAGAACTTTCCGTTCTGGCTTTGGATTGAGGGCATTTTAGAGTTAATTAAAAAACACCTGCTTTGTCTGTGGAACGATGGGTGAGTATTAATATGGACGTGACTTACGTGGCTGTCTGAAAAATGATGGCTTAACCTTAAGGATGCTGCCTGGTTTGTTACTTAAGGACGCAATGCTTTTTTAGGATTTTCATCTCCACTTTTCAAAATCCATATCTTCTTTATTCTTCCGTTGTCATGGCCATGTGAGATCTTTTTTCTTGCGTGGCAAACTATAGTTTTTACTGGTACCATTATGAGGAACATAGGACTTTTATGATCTTTCATTCCATCTTTTTAGGAGGCGAAATGAACGATAAAAGCATTTTGGCTTCACTTTTTTGGCTTTTTCTATAGCATTTGCCATGCAGGATAAGGATAGTGTTTAGTGTTGAGCTTATTGTATGGGTTGTTATAGATGTGATGATGCCAAACATCTATTTTGTTTTATTCAATGTTAAAAAAATGTTATATTCCTGTAGGGAGCTTGAACTTGTGATACTATGAAGTACAGATAATACACTGCAATACTTCTGTACTGCAGTGTATTACCTAGTTTATTTGTCAGCACTTGCTTTGAGCCCACTGTTAGAGAGAGGGAGCTCCCTCTGTAATGTCATCAGCTCTCTATCATACAATCACACAGGTCTAACTCTGTACATGCCAGATCCAACTATGATGTGTTCTCTCCGATCCTGCTGTAGCACTGGGACCCCAGATATCATTTACAGCTGGCTCCTAAATTGGAAAAATAAATGTTTTTGCTTTGTCTACAAGCTTGAAAATATTAAATCAGATAATATATCAATCCCTCATGGTGTAGACCATCAGAAAAAAATATACGCAATGCCAGAATGCTGCTTTTTTTCTCGCCATCCTGTATCCAAGGATAATTTGAATGAAGAGCAATCCAAGAGTCGTATGAACCCTAAGATGGTATTACTAAAAACTACGAGTCACCGCACAAAAAATGAGCCCTCACATAACGCGATCAAAAAAGATAAAGCTATGGGGCCAAAAGATGGCGGTGGACAGCTAATTTTTTTTAAAAGGTAGGTGATTTGCTTTCAGCCACACTACTTACCAAAATTACCATAATCATTCTGACCCACAGAAAAAAGAAGTGCTTTGTGCACATTGTAAATGCGAACACCCACCAAGAATGGCACAGCTGCATTTTTTTTTCTCCATTTCTTCCCACTTATAATTTTTTTTAAGTTTTCCATTACATTGTATGAAATGTTAGATGGAACCACTGAAAAATACAACTGTCCTGCTGAAAACAAGCCCTCATGCAGCTCTGTCACTGGAGAAAGAAGAGTTGGGATTGCTTGAAAGTGGGGAGGAAAAAAGGAAACAAGTAAACAAAAAAAGGCCACAGTGGGAAGGGGTTAAACAGATTGGAGGGGGAATTATGTGTTTCCTGTCTGAACCTGGCGCTTGGTTACATTCAACTGTAATGCAGAAAATGTCAGTGCCTAAGACAGAGAGGCACTACAGGTGAAGCTTCACATAGAGCAGCGCTTGGCCTGTCACTTTCCATATGCACATTAAATCTTGCATTACTTTGTTGAATTAACATAGTTCATACAAACATACATAAAGTATGGTGGAGGGCGGTACAATAATGAGTGTCTGGAGGCAGCTGTGAAGCATGGTGGAGGAGCGGTACAATAATGAGTGTCTGCAGGTAGCAGTGAAGCATGGTGGAGAGCGGTACAATAATGAGTGCCTGTATGCAGCAGTGAAGCATGCTAGAGAGCGGTACAATAATGAGTGTCTGCAGGCAGCAGTGAAGCATGGTGGAGAGCGGTACGATAATGAGTGTCTTCAGATGGCACTGAAGCATGGTGGAGAGCGGTACAATAATGAGTGTCTTCAGAAGGCAGTGAAGCATGGTGGAGTGTGGTACAATAATGAGTGTCTACATGCAGCAGTGAAGCATGGTAGAGAGCGGTACAATAATGAGTGTCTTTAGAAGGCAGTGAAGCATGGTGGAGTGTAGTACAATAATGAGTGTCTGCATGCAGCAGTGAAGCATGGTGGAGAGCGGTACAATAATGAGTGTCTGCGTGAAGCATAGTGGAGAGCGGTACAATAATGAGTGTCTGCAGGCAGCAGTGAAGCATGGTGGAGAGAGGTACAATAATGAGTATCTACAAGCAGCAGTGAAGCATGGTGGAGAGTGGTACAATAATGAGTGTCTGCAGGCAGCAGTGAAGCGTGGTGGAGAGAGGTACAATAATGAGTGTCTGCAGGCAGCAGTGAAGCATGGTGGCGAGAGGTACAATAATGAGTATCTACAAGCAGCAGTGAAGCATGGTGGAGAGCGGTACAATAATGAGTGTCTGCAGGCAGCAGTGAAGCATGGTGGAGAGAGGTACAATAATGAGTGTCTGCAGGCAGCAGTGAAGCATGGGGGAGAGAGGTACAATAATGAGTGTCTTCAGAAGGCAGTGAAGCATGGTGGAGTGTGGTACAATATTAAGTGTCTGCATGCAGCAGTGAAGCATGGTGGAGAGCGGTACAATAATGAGTGTCTGCAGGTAGCAGTGATGCATGGTGGAGAGCGGTACAATAATGAGTGTCTGCGTGAAGCATGGTGGAGAGCGGTACAATAATGAGTGTCTGCAGGCAGCAGTGAAGCATGGTGGAGAGAGGTACAATAATGAGTATCTACAAGCAGCAGTGAAGCATGGTGGAGAGCGGTACAATAATGAGTGTCTGCAGGAAGGAGTGAAGCGTGGTGGAGAGCGGTACAATAATGAGTATCTACAAGCAGCAGTGAAGCATGGTGGAGAGAGGTACAATAATGAGTATCTACAAGCAGCAGTGTAGCATGGTGGAGAGCGGTACAATAATGAGTGTCTGCAGGCAGCAGTGAAGCATGGTGGAGAGCGGTACAATAATGAGTGTCTGCAGGCAGCAGTGAAGCATGGTGGAGAGAGGTACAATAATGAGTATCTACAAGCAGCAGTGTAGCAAGGTGGAGAGTGGTACAATAATGAGTGTCTGCAGGCAGCAGTGAAGCGTGGTGGAGAGCGGTACAATAATGAGTATCTGCAGGCAGCAGTGAAGCGTGGTGGAGAGAGGTACAATAATGAGTGTCTGCAGGCAGCAGTGAAGCATGGTGGAGAGAGGTACAATAATGAGTATCTACAAGCAGCTGTGTAGCATGGTGGAGAGCGGTACAATAATGAGTGTCTGCAGGCAGCAGTGAAGCGTGGTGGAGAGCGGTACAATAATGAGTGTCTGCAGGCAGCAGTGAAGCGTGGTGGAGAGAGGTACAATAATGAGTCTCTGCAGGCAGCAGTGAAGCGTGGTGGAGAGAGGTACAATAATGAGTATCTACAAGCAGTAGTGTAGCATGGTGGAGAGCGGTACAATAATGAGTGTCTGCAGGCAGCAGTGAAGCATGGTGGAGAGCGGTACAATAATGAGTGTCTGCAGGCAGCAGTGAAGCATGGTGGAGAGAGGTACAATAATGAGTATCTACAAGCAGCAGTGAAGCATGGTGGAGAGTGGTACAATAATGAGTGTCTGCAGACAGCAGTGAAGCGTGGTGGAGAGAGGTACAATAATGAGTGTCTGCAGGCAGCAGTGAAGCATGGTGGCGAGAGGTACAATAATGAGTATCTACAAGCAGCAGTGAAGCATGGTGGAGAGCGGTACAATAATGAGTGTCTGCAGGCAGCAGTGAAGCATGGGGGAGAGAGGTACAATAATGAGTGTCTTCAGACGGCACTGAAGCATGGTGGAGAGCGGTACAATAATGAGTGTCTTCAGAAGGCAGTGAAGCATGGTGGAGTGTGGTACAATATTAAGTGTCTGCATGCAGCAGTGAAGCATGGTGGAGAGCGGTACAATAATGAGTGTCTGAAGGTAGCAGTGATGCATGGTGGAGAGCGGTACAATAATGAGTGTCTGCGTGAAGCATGGTGGAGAGCGGTACAATAATGAGTATCTACAAGCAGCAGTGAAGCATGGTGGAGAGCGGTACAATAATGAGTATCTACAAGCAGCAGTGAAGCATGGTGGAGAGAGGTACAATAATGAGTATCTACAAGCAGCAGTGTAGCATGGTGGAGAGCGGTACAATAATGAGTGTCTGCAGGCAGCAGTGAAGCGTGGTGGAGAGAGGTACAATAATGAGTATCTGCAGGCAGCAGTGAAGCATGGGGGAGAGAGGTACAATAATGAGTGTCTTCAGAAGGCAGTGAAGCATGGTGGAGAGCGGTACAATAATGAGTGTCTGCAGGCAGCAGTGAAGCATGGTGGAGAGAGGTACAATAATGAGTGTCTGCAGGTAGCAGTGATGCATGGTGGAGAGCGGTACAATAATGAGTATCTACAAGCAGCAGTGAAGCATGGTGGAGAGCGGTACAATAATGAGTGTCTGCAGGCAGCAGTGAAGCATGGTGGAGAGCGGTACAATAATGAGTGTCTGCAGGCAGCAGTGAAGCATGGTGGAGAGAGGTACAATAATGAGTATCTACAAGCAGCAGTGTAGCAAGGTGGAGAGTGGTACAATAATGAGTGTCTGCAGGCAGCAGTGAAGCGTGGTGGAGAGCGGTACAATAATGAGTATCTGCAGGCAGCAGTGAAGCGTGGTGGAGAGCGGTACAATAATGAGTATCTACAAGCAGCAGTGAAGCATGGTGGAGAGCGGTACAATAATGAGTATCTACAAGCAGCAGTGAAGCATGGTGGAGAGAGGTACAATAATGAGTATCTACAAGCAGCAGTGAAGCATGGTGGAGAGCGGTACAATAATGAGTGTCTGCAGGCAGCAGTGAAGCGTGGTGGAGAGCGGTACAATAATGAGTGTCTGCAGGCAGCAGTGAAGCGTGGTGGAGAGAGGTACAATAATGAGTCTCTGCAGGCAGCAGTGAAGCGTGGTGGAGAGAGGTACAATAATGAGTATCTACAAGCAGCAGTGTAGCATGGTGGAGAGCGGTACAATAATGAGTGTCTGCAGGCAGCAGTGAAGCATGGTGGAGAGCGGTACAATAATGAGTGTCTGCAGGCAGCAGTGAAGCATGGTGGAGAGAGGTACAATAATGAGTATCTACAAGCAGCAGTGAAGCATGGTGGAGAGTGGTACAATAATGAGTGTCTGCAGACAGCAGTGAAGCGTGGTGGAGAGAGGTACAATAATGAGTGTCTGCAGGCAGCAGTGAAGCATGGTGGCGAGAGGTACAATAATGAGTATCTACAAGCAGCAGTGAAGCATGGTGGAGAGCGGTACAATAATGAGTGTCTGCAGGCAGCAGTGAAGCGTGGTGGAGAGAGGTACAATAATGAGTGTCTGCAGGCAGCAGTGAAGCATGGGGGAGAGAGGTACAATAATGAGTGTCTTCAGACGGCACTGAAGCATGGTGGAGAGCGGTACAATAATGAGTGTCTTCAGAAGGCAGTGAAGCATGGTGGAGTGTGGTACAATATTAAGTGTCTGCATGCAGCAGTGAAGCATGGTGGAGAGCGGTACAATAATGAGTGTCTGCAGTTAGCAGTGATGCATGGTGTAGAGCGGTACAATAATAAGTGTCTGCGTGAAGCATGGTGGAGAGCGGTACAATAATGAGTATCTACAAGCAGCAGTGAAGCATGGTGGAGAGCGGTACAATAATGAGTATCTACAAGCAGCAGTGAAGCATGGTGGAGAGAGGTACAATAATGAGTATCTACAAGCAGCAGTGTAGCATGGTGGAGAGCGGTACAATAATGAGTGTCTGCAGGCAGCAGTGAAGCGTGGTGGAGAGAGGTACAATAATGAGTATCTGCAGGCAGCAGTGAAGCATGGGGGAGAGAGGTGCAATAATGAGTGTCTTCAGAAGGCAGTGAAGCATGATGGAGTGTGGTACAATATTGAGTGTCTGCATGCAGCAGTGAAGCATTGTGGAGAGCGGTACAATAATGAGTGTCTGCAGGTAGCAGTGATGCATGGTGGAGAGCGGTACAATAATGAGTATCTACAAGCAGCAGTGAAGCATGGTGGAGAGCGGTACAATAATGAGTGTCTGCAGGCAGCAGTGAAGCGTGGTGGAGAGAGGTACAATTATGAGTGTCTGCAGGCAGCAGTGAAGCATGGGGGAGAGAGGTACAATAATGAGTGTCTTCAGAAGGCAGTGAAGCATGGTAGAGTGTGGTACAATATTAAGTGTCTGCATGCAGCAGTGAAGCATGGTGGAGAGCGGTACAATAATGAGTGTCTGCAGGTAGCAGTGATGCATGGTGGAGAGCGGTACAATAATGAGTGTCTGCGTGAAGCATGGTGGAGAGCAGTACAATAATGAGTGTCTGCAGGCAGCAGTGAAGCATGGTGGAGAGAGGTACAATAATGAGTATCTACAAGCAGCAGTGAAGCATAATGGAGAGCGGTACAATAATGAGTGCCTGCAGGCAGCAGTGAAGCGTGGTGGAGAGAGGTACAATAATGAGTGTCTGCAGGCAGCAGTGAAGCGTGGTGGAGAAGTACAATAATGAGTATCTACAAGCAGCAGTGAAGCATGGTGGAGAGCGGTACAATAATGAGTGTCTGCAGGCAGCACTGAAGCATGGTGGAGAGCGGTACAATAATGAGTGTCTTCAGAAGGCAGTGAAGCATGGTGGAGTGTGGTACAATATTGAGTGTCTGCATGCAGCAGTGAAGCATTGTGGAGAGCGGTACAATAATGAGTGTCTGCATGTAGCAGTGATGCATGGTGGAGAGCGGTACAATAATGAGTATCTACAAGCAGCAGTGAAGCATAATGGAGAGCGGTACAATAATGAGTGCCTGCAGGCAGCAGTGAAGCGTGGTGGAGAGAGGTACAATAATGAGTGTCTGCAGGCAGCAGTGAAGCGTGGTGGAGAGGTACAATAATGAGTATCTACAAGCAGCAGTGAAGCATGGTGGAGAGCGGTACAATAATGAGTATCTACAAGCAGCAGTGAAGCATGGTGGAGAGCGTTACAATAATGAGTGTCTGCAGGCAACAGTGAAGCGTGGTGGAGAGAGGTACAATAATGAGTGTCTGCAGGCAGCAGTGAAGCATTGGGGAGAGCGGTACTATAACGAGAGTTTGCAGCCAGCAGTGGAGCATGGTGGAGGTTCCCTGTAAGTTAGGGGCTGAATTTCAGCAAATGAATTTGGTCAGGTTTAAAGGGGTTGTCTAGTTGTTAACCATTAATGGCCTATCCCCTGGATGGTTCATCAATAGTAGATTTGCAGGGTCTGTTGCTCCTCTGTGGATCAGCTGGACTGGACCGAAGCACTGCTGCACGGAGCTGATTTCTGCGGGATGTATGCTGCTCTGTTCTCAGTGCAATGGCTAGGCCTGGTACTGCTGACAGAAGGATTGGAGCGAGCCGACATCCACAGAAGATCTGTACTTAGTTCTCCAAGATGTCTGGAACAACCTGCCTGCCGAGTTCCTTCAAAAACTCTGTGCCTAGAAGAACTGATGCTGAAGGTAGAGGAGGGTCACACCAGATATTGATCTTATCTAAAAAAAAATTTTCACTCCCTCTGCATTTTGTTAATAAAAATAAACTATTGACGCTTCTTTTGAAAGTGTTCTTACTCTGCTGCATTTTTCCACACTTGCCTAAAACTCTGCAAAGTACATCTATCCCCATAAAAATAAAATAAACATCCCACTAAATAAAGCAGCATCAAATTCATATCCCACTATGGATCATAAAAAGTCTTCGCTTTTCTGAATCCGGCCATACAGGAGTAACAATCGTCTCACTACTTCTCAGTTTGACAGTTGAATCTGATGAAGCACCCTATTCAAGCTCGAAAGGTGTCAGTCCTGAAAAAAAACAATCCCTCCCCTAGAAGTTGTCGGAGGGATGAAACTTTTTCTGTGTGATTGAAACGCTGATATAAATGATTACAATATCAGAGCAAATGGATCATTTATTGTGCAGAACTGACCCCTTGTAGGGAGGCTCTAGTACCCTGTTGTACCACCTCTAGCTTGGATACAAGATGTGATGTGGGCAGGCATGGAGGCTCTAGTACCCTGTTGTATCGCCTCTAGCTTGGATCCAAGATGTGATACTGGTGGGCATGGAGGCTCTAGTACCCTGTTGTATCGCCCATAGCTTGGATACAAAATGTGATACAGACTGACATGGAGGCTCTAGCACCCTGTTGTACCACCTCTAGCTTGGATACAAGATGTGATACAGGCAGGCATGGAGGCTCTAATACCCTGTTATACCAACTGTAGCTTGAATGCAAGATGTGATACAGGGGCATGGAGGCTCTAGTACCCTGTTGTACCGTCTCTAGCTTGGAGACAAGATGTGATATTGTCGGGCATTTAGGCATACAGATTCTGTATGGTATTGTGCGTCATATCGCTCCACATTTACTGTAACTGAGACTCTAGATCGTACAAACTTGTAGGTTGGCATCCTAGATGGTCCCATACATGTTCTATTTACAATAAATTTTACGACCGGGCCACCACGGAAGTGTGACAATGTTGTGGGGGCATTCCTGTGACCCCCTTGTGTATGCGGACAAGTATTATCCTGCTGGAAGCCTCCATGAGAGGAACACATGTGGCTGCAGGATGTCCTGAACATATCGCTGAGCTGTCATTGTCCCTCGTACCACTACAAGGGTGACCGACTGTCCTATGCGATATCCCCCAGACCATCACACAAGCAGGGGGCAGTGTACTGCTCCACAGCAAAGGCAGGATTTAGGCATTCAGCCCGAGGTCTCCAGACACAAACACGACCATCATCAGCTCCCAAACTTAACCCGGAGTTATCACTGAAGACAACCTCTTTCCACTCCGTAGCAGTACAGTTCGGTCATTCACGACACACATGCAAATGGTGGCGATGGTGGGCCGGTGTCAATCAGTACATGTAATGGTTTCGACAGACACTGGTGTAACGATGGCGCCCCCTGTCTCTGGACAGAGGACAATGAAACAGTTGGAGCTGCTGGTGCTTGTCAGACAATCCTCTCTACTGGTAGTCTGTAGGGGGCGTCCTGAGCCCGGTCACCTTTTGTGCCCCCATCCACTGGTCCCAACATCTCCTAACAGTCTGGTTAGACGCTCCCCTCTACTGGTGGTCTGTAGGAGGTATCCTGAGACCAGTCACCTTGTGTGCCTTCACACATCCACTGGTCCCAACACCTCCTAACACTCTGGTTAGACGCTCAGCTCTACTGGTGGTCTGAAGGGGGCATCCTGAGCCCGGTCACCTTGTGTGCCGTCATGCATCCACTGGTCTCAACACCTAGCAACAGTCTGGTCAGACGCTTTTCTCTATTGGTGGTCTGTAGGGGGCGTCCTGAGCCGAGTCACCTTGTGTGCCCTCACAATCCACTGGTCCCAACACCTCCTAACACTCTGGTCAGATGCTCCTCTCTACTGGTGGTCTGTAGGGGGCGTCCTTAGTCCGGTCACCTTGTGTGCCCTCACACATCCACTGGTCCCAACACCTCCTAACACTTTGGTCAGACACTCCTCTCTACTGGTGGTCTGTAGGGGGCATCCTGAGCCTGGTCACCTTGTGTGCCGTCAAACATCCACTGGTCTTGGGGGACAATTCCTCGATATGACCATCCAGCTTCTCACATTTCAATAATGCTTAGTGAACCAGTACATTGGCCCAGAGAACAGCTGATTGGTGGGGCTCCCAGGCTACAGACCCCCTCTCCTCATCATAAGTTATCAGTAGTTTACAGCTAGACAACCCCTTTAAAAAAGCTTAGAAAAAATAGTTTTCAGTGTGTGGTTAATTGCATTAACAAGGTTTGTTTACCTTACAAGTCTTTTTCCAGCCTTACTATGTTCTGTGTGTTAATAGTCCTATGAATCCAGTATTCTCGTTAAGCAGTAAGTAATGGCATGATGTATCTTCTGTTATTAGATGTATTGTTGGGTTCATCAGTAAGGACAGAGAGCGCGCCCTGCTGCGAGAGAAGCAACCAGGAACATTTCTATTGCGGTTTAGTGAAAGCAGCAAAGAAGAAGCCATCACCTTCACCTGGGTCGAGGCATCCCAGAATGGTAAGACAATGTCTCTGCTCTCTTCTATGGGATTCATATACCCTATGAGCTCTAGAGGTGGATCCCCGGTGATTTGTCCAGACTGTGTGCTGAACAGGAGCAGACACTCTGCTGTCAGACCTACACCGAGAAAATGTGAGCGAAAAAACGCTTATTGTTGCCCTCATCCACTCCCGGCTCGATTATTGCAACTTGTTGCTGATCGGCCTCCCCTGCCCCAGACTCTCCCCCCTCCAATCCATCCTGAATGCGGCAGCCAGGCTTATCTTTTTGTCCAGACGCTACTCGGACGCCTCTGCCCTGTGCCAGCCACTGCCCTGGCTGCCCGTGAAATTTAGAATTCAATTCACACTCACTACCCTCATCCATAAAGCTCTCCACAGCACGGCGCTACCCTACATTGCGTCCCTCATTTCAATCCACCACCCAGTCCGCACCCTCCATTCAGCTAAAGAAATCAGATTAAGTGCCCCTTTAATTCGAACCTCTCATTCCCGCCTGTAAGACTTCTCTAAGTCCTCTGGAACGCACTACCCTAAACTATCCGGGCAATCCCTGACATACAAACAACTTCAGGCGTGCCCTAAAAACACACCTCTTCAGGGAGGCATACCATATCTACTAAACCAAACCCCTCTGTACTCCGCCTGATAACATGCTCCCTGACCTACAGACTGCAATCCCTGCTAGCTGTAATCAACCGCCCCCTGCAGTCATACCGATTCAGCCACTACATGACCTGACGATTGTCTATGTGTATAGCATCCCTCACTCTCCACCTTGCCATACTGTGCACATTTCCGCCCCTTTACCTTCTGTATCACCCCACTATTTGTAGTATGTAAGATCGTTGGAGCAGGACCCTCACCCCTACTGTTTCCATCAAGTACTACACTACATGTAACTGGGTTGTTTTTAATCCTCCTGTCTTGTAAGCGCTGCGGAATATGTTGGCGCTATACAAATAAAGATTATCAATATATTTATTGTATCATATTTTACCAATTGCTCGTCAACCAGATAAACCAAAGCGCCTTATAGTCTATTTATACCCAGGACTGTAACAAGTGGGCACTGTAATAACTATGTATAGGTATATCAGGGGTCGGTACAGAGATCTCTCCAACATCTATTTATACCCAGGAGTGTAACAGGGGGCGCTCTAATAACTATATATAGATATATCAGGGGTCAGTACAGAGATCTCTCCCATCATCTATTATATCCAGGACTGTGACATTAACAAGTGGGCACCCTCTAAAGGAAAGAAGGTTTCTACACTGAACTGGAAGGGGGGGGGGGGGGTTCTTTACTGTAAGAGCAGTGAGACTATGGAACTCTCTGCCGGAGGACGTGGTGATGGTGAATCTCCATCCGTATGAGGAACAGTGAGGGACCAATGTATGCAATCACTGTTGATACACTGAGTAAGCTCAGGTATCAATTCATGAACCGCTGCTAAGTCTGTAAACGACTTCGGGAGTATCCAGATATTAAAGTTCCCAAGTCTTCCAGCCAGAAGTGAGCCTGTTCGAGCTGAGATTAAAGATCATCAGCACTGCTTTGGCTCTGTTCACATCTGTGTCAGAGGACCCATCCGGAGTCTTCAGCGCAGAATCTGCATGAAATGCCTAATGAAAAAGTTGTGCATGCTGGACTATTTGGTCCAGTAGTAATGCAGTAACCAAACAGATCCCGTTTAAATCAACAGGATCCGTTTGGCAGAGTTTGGTTCTGTTGAGACGGATCCATTTGTAGTGGCCCAAAGTCACTGGGCCCCTCCAGAATGAATGCTATATGTGGATTGTATTGTCTTGTACTTTATCTGGTATAGAGTCTTTAACCCCTTAGTGACAGAGCTTTTTTTCTTTTTTCCATTTTTGTTTTTTCCTACACCCTTTTAAAAAATCGTAGCTCCTTTATTTATCCATCGACGTCGCTGTATGGGGGCTTGTTTTTTGCGGGACGAGTTGTATTTTTCAATGGCACTATTTATTGTACCATATAATTTACTGAAAAACTTTAAAAAAATTCTTTAAAAAAACGACATTCCACCATCTTTCGGTGCGTCCTGTTTCTACGGCGCACAAACTGCAACAAAAACGACCTGACATTTTTATTCTATGGGTCAGTATGATTACTACGATACCAAACTTATATAGTTTTTTTTTTTTGCTGTAGTACTTGTATTTTTTTTAAAGATATTTTATTTTTTTCAATTATTGTCTGCGGTCATTTTGTGCGCGCAATAACTTTTTTATTTTTTTGTCAACGTAGTTGTGCAAGGGCTCAATTTTTGCAGGATGTCCTGAAGTTTCCGATAGTATCAATTTGGAATACATACAACTTTTTGATCGCTTTTTATTGCATTTTTTCTGGACGACACGTAACTAAAAAAGTGTATTTCTGGCGTTCTTTATTTTTTTTTCGGACGATGTTCACCGTGCAGGAAAAACAATGCACTACTTTGATTGATCGGACTTTTACGGACGCGGCGATACGAAATACATATTTTTATTTTATGATTTAAATTTTTTAATAATTGATATGGCAAAAGGGGGGTGATTTAAACTTTTATAACTTTTACGTCATACTGCTTTTTTACAGGCAGTCTATCAAGCCACCCTGTGTGGGTGGCTTGATAGGCAGTCTGCTAAGGCAGCCCTGGGGCCATTCATTAGGCCCCCGGCTGCAATGACACCTGCACGGCTCCCCCGATCTCACCGCGGGAGGGCCGTGCGGGACCCCCAAACAGCGTTCGGGGGATTTAAATACCGCTGTCAGAATTGACAGCGGCATTTAAAGGGTTAATAGCCGCGAACGGCCGAGCGCTGCTATTGCCCGCGGGTGTGAGCTGTAATAAACAGCTGACGCCCGCGCTGTATGGAGGGAGATAGTGGCGCTACCTCCCTCCATACACGTCCTGCAACAGCAGGACGTAGTTGTACGATAGCGCCGTCACTAATGAGTTAATGTGGGGTGAACCAGCTAAATGTACTAATGTTTGCAGGAATGAGAGGGTTAACATCTGCAAATGTGTTGTCTGTGTCTGGAAATGTATCATTTTATGTTGTGAGTCATGTGACCATGCTTCATATATGTGTTTGCAAGGTAGAGTGCAAGTCAGTCTGATGGAGTGTTGTCAGGAGAGGTAGTTTGCGAGAGAGAGAGGTGCCGATGCTTTTGGACCACCACAGACATAATGATGGAGGCAGAGCGATTTCCCGAGAGGGGCCCTGGGACTACTACCCCCAGAAGTTATTTTCACTAAGCAGAGGAAAGCCAAGTAGCGCTGAGAGTCGCCTGGAAGTGTGAGTGTTGATGGGTTGAGTGAGGAGTGTATTTTACAAGAGCGGAGCTAAACAGATAACTGGGACTGTGGGCTCGAGATTCACCCTGAGTTTTGCCTCCCTGTCTCGCCACCAACTTTGCCTGCACGTTGTTTCGCTCGGGCCTCTGTACTGTTGGACTGTTTAGTGTTGGCGTTTCAAGTAAAGCAACATTTCTGACCATTCCCGGCTTAGTTTTTAACCATACTCTGTGTGTGTGTGTGGACTATCATTCTGTCATCCAGCTTCACCGCAGAGGAAGGAACGGGGGCGTCATGTGACATTGAACTGTGACTCTTGAACCGCAGCTCGGTTCATTGTATTTCTGAGGCCTCCCCCTAAGCAGTGGCCTGGACGGGTCTCGTCCATCCCTTACTGGGGACGAGATGGTAGAGCCACTGTGACAAGTGACATCTCTATCCCCACCATCTCCTCGGCCGTGGGCCCGCTCCTCGCCCGCTGCACATTCATCCAGAGGATTCTGTGTTTCTGCTCTCGTAATGGAATCCCTAGCGCAGATGGGACTAGAGCCTTAAGTGACCGTTAACTCTATATAGTGTAGCATCCAGTTTTCAGTAGCTTATATACGACTGCCCGCCCTGAATTTGGTGCATGTTTTCGAAATTCTTGTTGAAGTAACTGGGAGAATTGCGCAATTAAGATTTCATCTCCCAAATAAAGTGGCGCCTGCTCAGACGCCTCATGGTCAACTTCATAGCTTCTGGACTTGGCTGACTGATGGTGACTTCCACCATCGTTTTATCCAGAGACAAGGCAGGAGGTGCAGTGCACCCTGGGAAAATGTATGCAAATAGGCACCTTACTCAAATTATACCACAAACCAGAAATAAAGCTAATAATCCGATAGTTTGTGGACGGTGTGTGTATACCGGGGTTCACACTCACTGGAAGTCTAGAACAATCCTCTAGACCTCCAGCCTTCAGCGAGTGGGACCCCCCGTATACAGGCTGGGGTAAATGTATTCTAACGCCTTACACTGTTTAGTTTCAGAGCCCGTTTTTCATTCTGTGGAGCCGTATACAAAGAAAGAGCTTTCTGCTGTGAGTTTTCCAGACATTATCCGCAACTATAAAGTAATGGCAGCCGAAAATATTCCAGAGAACCCACTAAAGTTTTTATATCCAGACACCCCAAAAGACATGGCATTCGGGAAGTATTACTCCAGGCCTAAAGACGGTAAGTCTTCCTCTATTTCTTCATGTCATCACTTCAATCATGAGCCCTGATTTCACTTATTTTGAGCATTTTCATGTACAGTAAAACCTCTAGTTTAGTTAGTAAACTGTCCGAAAGCAATCGGCTAAACGTGAAGCCAATGAAACTAGAGGCAATTATTTTCATAGGAATCAATGTAAATCCAATTAATTCGTCCTAGACATTCCAAAATACCACCAAACCACATTTTTGTACAGCGTTAGGCGCTGCTTTTTCAGTGCAGCGCTCCCATTCATTTCAATGAGGCTTTTCACACAAGGGTTTTCGGCCCTGCATCGCCCATTGAAATGAATGGGCAGCGGTTTCAGCAATTCCGAAAACGTGGCACAACTTGGTACCGCGTGTTTGGCAGCGCTAGACGCCCTAGCTACACTGCCTGATAGAGAAAAAAAAATCTATATACTCACCAAGCAGGTGCCGTCGGTGTCCCGGGGGGCGCTCTCCAGAGCTGCATGCAGGCTTGTCAAGCCAGCAAAGCATCTTGCTAGTCACGGGGGATCGAAATCCTCCGCTTTCAGCAAGATATTGCTCTGATTGACTGAGTGACAGCTTGATCAGCCAATCACAGCTAGCGCACTTCTTACTGAGAAAAATAGCAAAAAAAAAGGTTTTTAATTCATTTTTAAAAAGACAAAATCGGCACAAATACAGGTTGGATGAATTAAATATTTCAGGAGACAAACTTGGGAAAAAGTGTTGGTTACTGAGATGTGAAGAGAAAGCCTTCCGCTCCTTTATAATTCGGATATTTTGTTTTGCAGCTGATGAGCCGATGGATCTTGACCAACCGGACCGAGTCGGATACATCAAAACGGAACTGATCTCAGTATCTGAAGTGTGAGTATGTGGCAGATAAACCTTCACAGGACCCTCCGTGACCGCAGTCACTGGTAGCAGCCGGGTCACACCAGAGAGCGCAGTCACTGGTAGCAGCCGGGTCACACCAGAGAGCGCAGTTACTGGTAGCAGCCGGGTCACACCAGAGAGCGCAGTCACTGGTAGCAGCCGGGTCACACCAGAGAGCGCAGTCACTGGTAGCAGCCGGGTCACACCAGAGAGCGCAGTCACTGGTAGCAGCCGGGTCACACCAGAGAGCGCAGTCACTGGTAGCAGCCGGGTCACACCTGAGAGCGCAGTCACTGGTAGCAGCCGGGTCACCTCAGAGAGCGCAGTCGCTGGTAGCAGCCGGGTCACACCAGAGAGCGCAGTCACTGGTAGCAGCCGGGGCACACCAGAGAGCGCAGTCACTGGTAGCAGCCGGGGCACACCAGAGAGCGCAGTCACTGGTAGCAGCCGGGTCGCACCAGAGAGCGCAGTCACTGGTAGCAGCCGGGTCGCACCAGAGAGCGCAGTCACTGGTAGCAACCGGGGCACACCAGAGAGCGCAGTCACTGGTAGCAGCCGGGGCACACCAGAGAGCGCAGTCACTGGTAGCAGCCGGGGCACACCAGAGAGCGCAGTCACTGGTAGCAGCCGAGGCACACCAGAGAGCGCAGTCACTGGTAGCAGCCGGGGCACACCAGAGAGCATACTCACTGGTAGCAGCCCGGTCACACCAGTCGTTTTATAGAAGCACTCCTGTTCCAGTATCAATGACATCAGCCTTTTGTTGTGGCATCCCCCTCTGGGTGCCGCAGCAATAACCCCCCATAGCATGCTGTGGAACAATGATTCATCATGCACACAATTGCGGTTTCTGCTCTCGGATGAAAAATCACAGCATGCTCCATTTTCCTGCAGTTCCCACGCGGACGGTTTCCATTGAAGTCAATGGAAGCCATCGATCCGCGGCACATCAGTAATTGACATTGCGGACGAGTCGCTGATTTCGCTGAAAAAGCAGGAGTTTAACCCCTTAGTGACCAGGCCAAATTTTGGAAATCTGCCATGTGTCACTTTAACATAGAATAACTCCATAAAGCTTTTGCACATCCCAGCGATTCTGACATTGTTTTTTCGTCACATGTTGTACTTCATTTAGGTGGTAAAAATAGACCGATAGAAGTTGTGAATGTTTATTAAAAGCGCCAAAAAAATTTTGAAAGAATTTTTTTTTTTTTAATTTTCAACTGTAATACTTCAAATATGTCAAACATCCTGTATACATTGTTGATTAGATATATATCTCCATCTGTTTACTGTATTCTGGACGCACATTTGATAAAATAGTTTTTTTTAACCATTTAGGAGACGTACAAATTTACATTGATTACCAACATTTTGAGGAACACTTTGTTTTCCTGCACCAAGCCAAAATTGCACAAGCTCATAGGTGTCAGCGAATATATTAAGGGGTGTAGTTTGTAGAATGGAGTCATTTGTGGGGGTATCTATCATTCTGAGGGGGGTCAGGAGTATTTAGAATATTTTCAGGAGCTAATGCAATTCAGAGGAGAAAAAATAAAATTTCATATTTTTACGAATATTTTAACCCCTTCTGGCCACAGGGCGTAACTGAACGTCCTGGCAGGAAGGTACTTGGCACAACAGGACAGCAAGAGATCTCGCGCTATCCAGCAGCGGGAGCCAGCTGTGACCGATAACCAGGCTTCCCCTGCAACAGCGGGGGGTGCATCGTAACAGTGACCCCCGCTGTTAATTACTTCCCTGTTGCTATCTATGTAGATCGCGGCATGTAAAGGGTTCACAGAGGGAGCGCGCTCCTTCTGTGACATCATCAGACTCTCGCATTACAATTGCAGGGAGACCAACGGGTTGCCATGGCAACAGGGCGTCCTGCATTGCCCATGCCTATGATCGCTGTAACGTCTCCTACATGGACTACAGTGTTAAAAAAAATGTAAACAAAAAAAGAAAATGCAGAAATGAAAAAAGTCTTAAAACAAGTTTTTTTGTGCTTTTTCCCATATTAGTATAATAATTTTTTAAAAACATTAAAATCCCACGTATTTGGTATTGTCATATCCGTAAGAACGCGCACAATGAGTTGAGCACACTTTTATTGTGTATGGTAAACAGCGTTAAAAAAAAACTCTAAAAAACTGAGGCCAAATGCAAATTTTTTTTCATTTTGTCTCCCAAAAAACACAATAAAAGTGATCAAAAAAGCCGTATATTCCCCAAAATGGTACCAATGAAAACTACAGCTCGTCGCGCAAAAAATAAGCCCTCACAGAGCTCCGTCTATTGTAGAATAAAAAAGTTTTAGGACTTTGAATGCAGCTATTTAGAAAAAAAAAATATTTTGGAAAAAAGGTTTTTATTGCAAAAATGTGGAAAAACCTAAAAAAAAAAGAATTTTGGTATCGTTGTGACCGTACCGACCCGCAGAAAAAAATGTAGTGTGTCATTTATGCTGCATGATTAACGCTGTAAAAAAAAATCTGACAGAATTGATGCGTTTTCTCTCTCTGCGATCATAAAAAATAATAAAAGTTTTACAATATAGTCAATGTACCCAAAAATGGCAGCAATAAAAACTACAGTTCGCCACACAAAAAAAAGGCGCTTATATGGTCGCATCGACGGAAAAATAAAAAAGTTATGGCTTTTGAAAAATGGAGATGAAAAAATGCCAAAATCATTGCGTCCTTAATCCCATAATAGTGTTAAGGACTGCTAGGTCACATTAACCTTTCAAGCCTTGGGTTCCAAATCAATTCGTATCCGGTGCACCACGGAGGCCAAGAACCACACAAAGAGTCGGTTTCTAGTTCTCCTCAGATACGTAGAGTTGAGCCACGGCAGATATACAGCTCACTCTGCTTAAGGCGTACGTACTCTGAGCGTTTATTGACTGAGTATAGTTCTAATACAGGAAAGGAATACGTCATTAGTCATGGGGTTAATCTCATTGGGTTAGAAAAACATTAAGAATCGTGTATTGTTCAACAATCAGCGTAGTGAGAATATCTATGTGAAATGTCCTTCAAATGATTATTCCTCCCTTGTGAGTTTGGATGATCGCAGCGTCTTATCAGCACGATTTGCTCTTTTCCCAAAGCTCAGGACGCGGGGGAGTCTCTTCTGATAGCGACTGTACCAGGCAAATGTTCTCGGATGAATAGAAAAAAAAAAAAAAAATCATTAGACATTGCACCGAATGTCATGCTCTAAAGTTATTTCTGCTTTAATTATTGTTTCACTGCACACAAGCTTATTTACATCTTATAATGCTCCATTTTGTATCTAGTGGCCATTTTGAGACAGATTCTTCCATTTTATGGACCTGTACCTTCTCAATAGGCCATGTCCTTAAGGGGTTAAAGGCAGGTTTCTTTCTATAGTGCACATAAAAAAGAGGCTTTACACCCCACAATGTATCCCCCTGTATGTTCCGTGGTCAGAGACACGCCCATTTGATAAACTTTAGTTGTTTTTTTTAACCATTTAGGAGACGTACAAATGTAACATTGATTACCAACATTTTGAGGAAGACTTGTTTTCCTGCACCAAGCCAAGACTGCAAAGGCTCATGGGAGTCAGTGAATACATTAAGGGGTGTAAGGTTATGTACAGATAGTCCCCTACTTGCGAACATTCGACTTATGAATTTCGCAAGATACGAACTATCTGTCCTGCACAGTATGATGTAATGCTATGGCATTACATCATACTGTGCAGGGACCGGACAAGCTTCTATCAAGCCTGATAGAAGCCTGTCCGGTCAGATCGCGGTTGCTAGGCAGCTGGGGACCTCCTGAAAGGCCCTAGGGCTGTCTATGCAGAGCGCCTATCAAGCCGTGCGCTTGATGGGCACTCTGTATAGGCAGCCCTGGGGCCTTTCAGGAGGTCCCCGGATGCCTAGCAACCGCACAGCGTCCCGCGATCTCATCATGTGACGCGATACGGGCCCCCTGAACGTTGGGTGCCGGCTGTTTCTTACAGCGGGCGCCCGGCGGCAGCAGTTCCGACGAGCCGCGCTGCTCGTCAGCACTGTTAACACTTTAAATACCGCTCTGACAGTGGTATTTAAAGTGTTAACAGTTCCGACAAGCGGCGCGGTTCGTCGGAACTGCTGCCGCCGGGTGCCCGCTGTAGGAACAGCCGGCACCCGACGTTGTATGGAGCGGGATCCACCCGCGATCCCGCTCCATACAACCATTTGTTCGACTTGCGAACAAACGGACTTGCGAACAGGTTCCTGGAACGGAACCTGTTCGCAAGTAGGGGACTAACAATACATGGGCAGGTGAAACGGATGTCACCAATCTTTGATAGCCCTGTACAGAGATTTTGAATTTGCCGGGCTCTCTGACCGGCTGCTGGTCCAGATCGCTGCGGGACATTGCGGAGGATGGAGATGAGTATTTTCAGCTGTGCTCATGGATCAGATCCATGAGGGGAGCTGAAACAAAATTTTTTACTTTTGTTTTTCACTTTTCCATGATCGCTGTTATATAATGGATAATGGCGATCACAGGCAGTCCGTGGTCCCTGGTCAGATCTCCTGCCTACCGGCTACCTTTAGTATGGGGATCCCCGCGGTCCCCCATGACAGTTCCAGGTTGTCGGTTACCTCAGGTCACGTCCACAGCCTGCAGGGCTTTAATCCCAAAAGAAGCGTGATTTTACGGCTCTGAGGATTAAAGCCCAGCAAAGCAGGACGTAAGAACACTATGGGGTGGTTACTGAGGGTGTTAAGGACCGTTACACATGACCGGTCACATTAACCTTTCAAGCCTTGGGTTCCAAATTAGTTCATACCTGGATGCATCAGAGAGGCCAAAAACTATATGATCTATAGTAATTAGCTCTCACAGATATGTAGAGATGTGCCGCGGCAAGTATATACAGCCCACTCTGCTTAAGGCGCGTACACTCAAAGTTTATTGACTGACTATAGTTCTAATACAGAAAATGAATACGTCATTAGTCACGAGGTTTAATCTCATTGGGTTAGAAATAACATTAGAATCATGCATTGTTTAGTGAGAATATATTTGTTCTCAAGCGTCTGTTTCACTTCAGTGTTATCTCGTCCTCCCTGGTCCTCCCTTGTCCTCCCTTGTATTCACTTTGTTATTCAGCTCGCTGTAGTACAGTCAATTCCCTTGTCCAAGTTTCTCCGCAGGTGTGGGAGGACTTTTCCTGATAACAGCTGTGTCCAGACTTGGTTCTCATGAAAAAGAACAGAGAGACACATCATTACGCATTGCAACGAATCTCCTGCTCTAAAGCTATTTCTGCTTGAATTATTGTTTCACTACACACAAGCTTATTTACGTCTTATAATGCTCCATTTTGTATCTAGCGGCCATTTTGAGACAGATTCTTTATTTTTTATGAACCTGTACTTTCTCAAATCCCCCTAGAAACTGTCTCAAAATAAACAATACCTTATAACTTCTACTGGGCGGGGTAAGGTTTGCTTTCCCTATCTCTAGTTTATGATCTATGCCCTACCTATCATTGTTGGTCAGCTGTCCAAGGGCTAATCCCTTCCCCGACAACTAATCCTAACTAACTAAACACGAAGACCTAGTAGACACAGAAGGGATCTACAACACACATGCTACTCTAGTCTAATGGCTGGGAGACTAGAGTGGTCACCCCTGCTTCTGCTGAGACAGATCCATAAGGGGACAAATCGTTCTGTTGTATTATAGGCATATAGCCATTGCCTGGGGTTTCCGCATCAACATATACGGGAGAAACAGGCACCATCTGGTCTGTAAGCTTAGCACAGGAGCGTCTTATGCAGGGCACAATACAGACAGAAAGTAGCAAGAGTATGATAAGAGTAACCAGAATCCCTATACCTATCTGCACCAAGAATTGTTTCCATTGTCCGGTCCATACAAACCACTCATCCCAGGGGTTAGTTATCCCAGAATTACGCTTCAGCTCTTCTGACAATGTGGCCAATTTCTTTATTGCGATAGTCACTTTACCTGTGGGGCCTGTATTATCTGGAATATATGTACAGCAAGTTTTCAACAATCATTTTACAAACACCACCTTTCTCGGCTAGCATCATATCCAGAGCCACTCGGTTCCGGAAAGCCATGGTGGCTGTGGGGCCCAACTGATCAGCAAGCCCCTAAAGTGCATCTCTTGTATAGCTCACGAACCCCTGCTGGTTGTAATATATATACAAACATTCTTATTGATGGTTACTATTCCAAACAGGGACTCAAATCCGGCCTTAACTTGATCCCTGGCTTTAAACTCATCTGGCACCCCCCCCTTGGCACTCTGATTGCATCTATATATATATACACATATGGATCAAACCTGCCACCTGGTTTCAGATTGTGACGCTCGTCTGTAGGACCTGAGAGAGAAACAGAGACCACAGAATGCGTTATTGGCAATTCCTTGGAGAGACCTATGACAAAATTAACAAGAGAATCATTTCCCAAACTTGGCTACTGTGGCATGTATCCTCCAGAGAAAAAGAAAAACTAATGGAAGACACTCAATTCAAGATTTACCCGTTTCCTTCATTGCCCATGGATCTACTTTCCCACTACTCCGTGGACGGTAGGGTGTGTGAAAAGCCTGGAATATACCCAAAGCAGACATGATGTGTTGCATTATTTCACCTGTGATATTTGTACCTTTGTTAGACTCAATTACTTACGGTACCCCATATCTGCGGATTATCTCATTCATGAGCTTCTGTACGGTTACCTGCTTATTTACTTTGGTAACAGAGTAGGTCTCCAACCTGAAAAGAAATCAACAACAAGCACATATTCATGCTTCCCAACAAGTGGGAGCTGAGTGTAGCCAATTTGCAATCTCTGAAATGGGTAGAGTGGTCTAGGCAAGCGTTATGTGGCAAATTTACTTCTGCCCTGTTGCTTACGGCAAAGATCATGCAAAATTGGACAAATGATGCAGCAGCTACAGAAAACCCAGGAGCCACCCGTCCTTGTTCAAACGCCGAAATCATTGCTGCTTTGAACGGGGTGCTGGATGAGGCAAGCATCGCCACCATGCTGAAGGAGGTGCTAGAAGGCCTGGAGTATCTGCATAAGAACGGACAGATCTACAGGGATGTTAAGGCTGGAAACATCCCCCTTGGTGAAGATGGCTCAGTGCAGATCGCAGACTTTGGCGTCAGCGCGTTTCTAGCCACAGGAGGCGACATCACCAGGAATAAAGTCAGAAAGACCTTTGTGGGCACGCCATGTCGGACGGCACCGGAGGCGACGGAGCAGGCCAGAGGACACGACCTCAAGGCGGACATCTAAACCCCCGGTAGGTGTGTCTTTCCGTGCATTCGCTGGGCCATCATGGGGCACAGGGACCGTGGTGGGCAAGTTCTGTTGACTGTTCGCCATTCACCGTCCCATTTCTGCTGCTCCCCTATTTAGTCCATTTGTCTTTTTCTTCATTGCTGGCTTGTAACTGTAAAGTCTTTAGCATATCAAAGTCCAAGTTTGTATCAAAGTCCAAGTTCATATCAAAGTAGTCAAAGTCCAAAGATATTGTCAAATTCTTCTTTTCTTCCACGGCTTCAGGTTTGTGATGGCGTTGCCTCTTGCTTCTCCGGTGTAGGAATTGGTGTGAGCTTTCCACTTTGTCAGGTAGCAGTAGGGCTTCCATGAGACTTTGCACCGCTGCACCATTCTTAATTGGCTGTCCTGCTGAGGTAACAAGCTGTCTGGCCTTCCATGTTAGGCCGTAATCATGAGCTATGCCAAATGCATACCGGGAGTCAGTGTAAATGTTTGCCGTCTTACCTTCTACCACTCTACACGCCTCAGTGAGGGCCTGGAATTCCGCTTCCTGTCCTGGGACATGCGGAGACATTCTGCTTTTAGGACATCTTGTTGCGTGACCACTGCATATCCAGCGTGGAGTCGTCCATTACCCTGGTACCATCTACAAAACAACTCAGAATTTGCATTATTAACAAGGGCTTTCAGTTAACATTTATTATGGCCACCTGTTCTTGCAACATGATGGCTTCCATTTGTAAACTTACAGCTTTTCTATTCTTGATGGAGGAAACACAAAAGGCTTAGTGATGCATTGAGGTAACTATTTGGGTCAGGAGTACATAAAAGAAAAAGTAAATCGTCAACATTTTACAAGAGGGTGGTGCCCTCGGGAATTGGCCAGGCGTCTAATATCAGCCTCATGCATCTGGTGAACTGGTTTTGGGCTATTCTGTGCCCCTTATGGCAGCACTGTCCAACAGTACTGCTTTCCTCTGAAAATAAATGCAAACAAATGCTGACAGTCTGGCTGGCCCTTTAAACTCTTTCTCTTTAACGGGGAACAAAAGGGGTATTGGCTGGGAAGACACATTTCTTAAGGGCTTTAAGTTAACATAAAGAAGAGACAGTGTCTGCAATTGCATCTTCCTGGACATGTGCCAGGGGGTACTGACGGACCAAGGGGGCTAAGAGCTTGTTCCTCTGCGTACGTAAGAGTGAGGACGGGGAGAGGTGTCGCTTGGTCTGCTGCCATCCGACATAAGGTCGGGTGACTTTCAGACCCGGGGTGTATACGAGCCTTACCGGACAGGTGAAGTTTGATACAACCTCCCAAGGGTCCCATCACGCAATTCTCAATATGCTTTCAGGACCTTCCAGCATAAGGAAGCGCGTGAGGTATCGTGACCCTTAAAACATTACCTCAAGCGGTTCAGTTTCTGCCAGCTGAATTGGCACTTCTGAACCCCTTGCACCGATTACCGCTAGACAATCAGGCTGGTATTCTATTTCAAATAGATCATAACCTTATTGTAAAAAGGAAAACGAAAAAATTAAAAATTTAAAAATAGCTGACCTGCAATACCTAGATCACCTATATCTTCTCTCCCCCCCCCCCCCCTTTGAACTAGGGTACTTAATTGGGAGAGTAACCGAGTTCAAGGTAGTAGCAACAGTGAGAAGAATGACAAGAGCACATTGTAGCTGGATTTGACGGGCCAGAAATAAGTGCTTGGGTTGCACTTGCGTGTATACGCTCCGGATGTCATGGGGGGGGGGGGGTTAGTTCAATACCAACTCCGAAGATTTGTTAACCATTGCCTGTACTGCTGCCACCGCACAAACACATGAGGGAGCTCCTCGAGCCACTGGATCCACCCTCATTGAGTAGTAGCCAAGTGGCCGTGGTTGTCCTCCGTGCTTTTGTGTCAACACTGCCGTCACATGGCTAGAAAGTTCAGTACAGAAAAGAGTAAAGGGTAAAGAGTAGTTGGGAATACCCAAGACTAGAGAGCTGCTTCAGAGGTGAGAGAGAAAAGAATAATTGAAAGACAGTCATAGAGTGGTTGCATAAGTAGGGAAACCGAGTGCATTCATGGTGGGCAGTATGAAACAAGGCCCAGAAAGGTGCGGGGTTTGGCAACGCATATAGGTACAGGTATGGCCGGGACAGCAGCCTTTTGTTCCTATGTCAGATGTCCAGTTCCTTGGCCTAAACAATGACCCAGGAGAACAACCTTTATTTTGCAGGACTGGAGTTTGTCATTTCTGCAAGAAAAATTAACAGTGAAATTGTGGCCTGTTGGCAGGCTTCCAAATTATCAGCACACAGCACCGACATGCCGTAGGTGTCTGACTGACACCTCATCAGCACACAGTGCCTTACATCCCACAGCGCCGACAGCACACAGCGCCTACATGTGGTAGGCGCCTGGCTGACCCTTCAGCGTTTTTTCTGGACTGGAAAAAAGAGGGGTGTTTGTTGGAGTAGTTAGTTTACAAAACTCTTCTGAACTGTCACCTGAGGTCTCAACCCGTACCGATCTATCCGGTAGGAATTTGGTGGATGCAGATAAGGCCTGTAAGATATCAGTGCCAATAACAGAAACATGAATATTCTACAAACATCTATCCACATTGAAAATTTACAGTCTGCATATGCAGGGGGGAGGAGGGGAAATTGTATCCCCAGTCAATATCTGCATCGTCTGAACACGGGTCATTAACTGTCATCCATCCATGCGGTCAAGTCTGTCTCTCTCATTCAAATGCCTATGATTCACCACACACACAATGTTTGTGCCGTTACAGAGTTCAGGAAATTGTGGATACATTGCACTAGGATGCACACCGTTCACACCAGGAGATAACGCGTATGATGCAACTGTCCTCATCTTGCAAACAAATACATTCAATCACTCCCACCTCTCCCTGGAAACAGTCAAACTTTAACTGTCTGTAATAATAGAGATGTACAACAGATTCCACAGCAACCACTTCATCACTAATATTTCCCATAAAAGGAACACACATTTAGCAATTATACACACGTCCTACCAATCACAGAACTGACATTTACACAAAGAACAGCAAAAACAGTGAGATTCACTGGATTCATTACGGGTTCTATTCTGTTCAAGCAAACTTCTCTAATCTTTGGCCTTGAGAGTTAGATGAAGAAAACCAAAGGGAAGGGGGGGGGGAGATTGGAGACAAGGGGGAGGACCTGCTCCGGACTAGCTGCAGCTTCTAATAGATCAAGCATTAACCCTATGTACTCCTATATATTTATATATCTATATATATTATCACATATTGACCCTCTCCTTCGTTCTGTAAGCTTTCCTACTGTCGTCTGCGATCCTAGCACCTATAGTGACCTTTCTTCTCAGCAGTATCTGACTTATGAGGAATGGACAACACGTACAGCAATGACACAATGTTATGACATTAAAACATACAGGACAGACAGCACGGTGGTTAATTGTCACATAATTGTCTGCAGACTCTGCATGAACTCGCTTCATGTCATAGGGGGACACAGACTAGAGGATTCCCTTTCTCCTCCATTTTTCCCCCTTGCAAAGTGGAAAAGATTTTTCCAGCAACAACTACATTCATGGGAAATTTTAAGCACAGACCTACTTGGGATGGGGGTGCTAAACACAGACTGCAGAACAGATAATCGGGAGAAGGCTATTTGCAGGTGGGATGAGGGGACTTGAATGTTTCTATGCAAAATTCAGAAAAGGCACTCGTCATTGCAGTTCAAAGAATTGGTATGCTGGGTAAAAACATACATAGATGGGAGTTCAGAGGCCAGCTCATTTCTGCTGCGGAGCTAAGAGGACGTCTGAGCGGCAGCTGAAGGTATTGTTACAACAGAAGCTAAAATGGCCGCAGGGCTATGGCTGGCACTGAAATGGCCACCGAAGGCGTGGCCTGACTGGGCGATGGTGACGGGAGGGTCCAGGAATACTACATACTAGACACGTATCAAGATATATCGACTGGTATTGGCCCCAATAACAACACGGCCATCTAGGGGCAGGACAAAAGGGAGAAAAACATTGTCCACGACACGGCCGGGGCGGTGCCCTCAGATGTTAAAGAAGGACTGCCTTTCTTTGTCTTCAACTCAAAGCATATGAATAATCGCCATCTTGAATCTGCAACTTTCTTACTTCAACTTTACGTTACTTACTGAAACATCTTTCTCTGCAAACTTGAGCAATCGTCTATTAACTACAATTCCTTCATTATCAGCTAACACACTTTTCAAGCCTTCTCCGACAGCCCCCACCTTTGTAAAACGGCTATCCGCTCTCTGTGAATATGAACTATTCCCTGCATTTAGACTCATAGATAAACACATATGCTGGGTTTTGAATTCCACACCTTGTGCACATCCAATGTGGAACATCATCAGTCTTATCAGAGCCCTCGTATGGAGGCGGTCTGACAGGCTTACGGTACTTGTAAGACTTTACATGTTCTTCAATCCATTCAACTTCCTCATAACCTTCAGCTTTCAACTGTACAGAAACCTTATGCCACATTTCAGCGTCTTTCAATAAACCAGCATCATTCAGTGACCCTCTACACTTACATTTCTGACCACAATCCAGGTTGTAGCCTGCCACCAGACGGCATACCCACTATCTCACATAACTTCTTAACCTTCTTCACATACTCCTCTCCTCTACATGACACCAAGTGGACAGAATCCAGGAGACCCTGATCAGTAGTCTTCTTAAAGAACTTCAACATGTTATTACGTACGATACAACAAGACGTAGTGTTCAAAGACTTCCACGCCAAATGCCCTGTCCTCGATGGCGTAGTGTTCACAGACTTCTACGTTCGATACAGTTAAACAGCCAAAATGCCCGGTACAGTTAAACAGCCAAAACGCCCTGCACCGTTAAACAGCCAGTCCTAATGGACCCACAAAATGCCATGTACAGTTAAACAGCCAAAACGCCCTGTACATTTAAACAGCCAGTCCTACTGGACCCACAATGAAAACACATATATGCATATAGTCAAATTACAGATTCTGTCCCTCGGTGTCACTTAAGAGTACCCAAGACCTGAGGTAACAACATCTATTGATGACAGCTTAACAATTGTACATTGAAATAACGACTGACCGCAGGACAGACTACAATCAAACGTGCCAAAACAGACCACGGTAGACATCATATATATGTATATATGTGACTTACCGCGCTGTATGGGGTTGATCAGTCCTCGGCCTTTGGCACGGCTGATATCATCAATCCAGCTCTGTGTCGCAGTCCAATGGTTATCATCAGCGTCAATCAATAATCCTGCCGACTACGCCAGTTGTTAAGGACCGTTACACATGACCGGTCACATTAACCTTTCAAGCCTTGGGTTCCAAATTAGTTCATACCTGGATGCATCAGAGAGGCCAAAAACTATATGATCTATAGTAATTAGCTCTCACAGATATGTAGAGATGTGCCGCGGCAAGTATATACAGCCCACTCTGCTTAAGGCGCGTACACTCAAAGTTTATTGACTGACTATAGTTCTAATACAGAAAATGAATACGTCATTAGTCACGAGGTTTAATCTCATTGGGTTAGAAATAACATTAGAATCATGCATTGTTTAGTGAGAATATATTTGTTCTCAAGCGTCTGTTTCACTTCAGTGTTATCTCGTCCTCCCTGGTCCTCCCTTGTCCTCCCTTGTATTCACTTTGTTATTCAGCTCGCTGTAGTACAGTCAATTCCCTTGTCCAAGTTTCTCCGCAGGTGTGGGAGGACTTTTCCTGATAACAGCTGTGTCCAGACTTGGTTCTCATGAAAAAGAACAGAGAGACACATCATTACGCATTGCAACGAATCTCCTGCTCTAAAGCTATTTCTGCTTGAATTATTGTTTCACTACACACAAGCTTATTTACGTCTTATAATGCTCCATTTTGTATCTAGCGGCCATTTTGAGACAGATTCTTTATTTTTTATGAACCTGTACTTTCTCAAGGGGTTAAAGAAAAAAATCTGTACTGCGCTTTTCGGACAGTGCGGACCATCCGCAGTACAGAGAAAACAGAAGAAGACCGGTCAGCACGCATGCCGGTGAAGAATACGACAGATACACAGGGTCACCTGCCGCGGTCAGGGCTGAATTCTGTGCAAGATTCCACAGGCCGAATCCAGACCTGCTGTGCGCATTCGGCCTTCTGCTGTGAAGAATCCGGGTCACGTGACCAGCACGAAAAAAAACTGAAAAACTAGTTCTCATCTGCATCTGAGGTTCTATTTTGAGCCTCCATCATAGATTTCCATTAAAATCCAGGATGAAATAAGGCCGCGTGCCGTGCTGGAGGACACGATTGAATCTATTATAGCGAATGGGGTCCAACGTGTCATATCTGGTGCTCCTAAAGCACCAATGTGAAGAAGCCCTAAATCATGCTCCTCCTTCTCTAGAGCCTCTTTTCTGCATTGGCCTACCCCTCGCCTATACAGAACACGTGCATGTTCACGATTAACTGCATCCTAAGCCTCTTACTGCTGCTGTTCTGCAAGCGTGGCATAACCGTACGGACTGCGATCTTATGTGTGTATCAGGTTATAGGACATAAGTGGCGAAAGGAAGTGACTGCTCGAAAGTCAATGCTAAATGGGGTTTTAGGGTTTTGGTCATCTCCACTTTTAAAAAGGTATACATTTCTTTATTTATGTTTGTTATTTCCCAACAACGTGGCTGGATGAGGGATCTATTTGTGTGGCGAGCCGCAGTTATTGGGTACATATAATGTATTCTAGAACTTTATTCATTTCTTTTCAGCACTTAGATGGCCGAGGGCCGATGACATCACAGAGGGAGCGCCCTCCCTCTGTGAACATTTTACATGCTACAATCGACATTGTTTGCAGCACATAAGTGGTTAACATCGGGGATCTGAGTTCTCACCGATCCCTGCTGTTGCAACAGAAAGCTGACTGTCGGTCACAGCCAGCTCCTGCTGCGGATAGCACGGGCTCAGCTTATGCACTATCCATAGGATGTAAATGTATGCCCCTTCCCAGCCAGGGCATGCATTTTATGTCCTGGTGTGACATAGTAACATAGTAACATAGTATGTAAGGCCGAATGAAGACATTGTCCATCTAGTCCAGCCTGTCTATCCTACTGTGTTGATCCAGAGGAAGGCAAAAAACCCCAAGGCCAGAAGTCAATTAGCCCTTTTGGGGAAAAAATTCCTTCCCGACTCCCTAATGGCAATCAGACTGTTCCCTGGATCAACCCCTAATAGTTCCTACCTGCCTATATACCAGGATTGACACTTAACCTAATATTTATATCCTGTAATATCCTTCTTCTCCAGAAAGACATCAAGTCCCCTTTTAAACTCCTCTATGGATTTTGCCACCACCACTTCCTCCGGTAGAGAGTTCCACAGTCTAACTGCTCTTACAGTAAAGAACCCCTTTCTGTGTTGGTGATGAAACCTACTTTCCTCTAATCGTAGCGGATGTCCTCTTGTTACCGTCGTGGTCCTGGGTGTAAACAGATCGCGGGAGAGATCCATGTGTTGTCCCCTCATGTACTTATACATGGTTATTTGGTCGCCTCTTAACCTTCTTTTTTCTAGAGTAAATAGTCCCAATTTGGATAGCCTCTCTGGGTATTCCAGTCCCGTCATTCCATGTATTAGTTTAGTCGCTCTTCTTTGAACCCCCTCAAGCACTGTGACATCTTTCCTGAGCACCGGTGTCCAGAATTGTACGCAGTATTCCATGTGAGGTCTGACAAGTGCCTTATATAGTGGGAGGATAATGTTCTCGTCCTTCGCCCCTATTCCTCTTTTGATGCACCCCAAGACTTTATTTGCCTTTGCAGCGGCTGACTGGCATTGGTTACTCCAGTTTAGTCTATTATCCACTAATACCCCCAGATCCTTTTCCATATCACTTTTCCCTAGTGGTACCCCATTAAGTGAATATTCGTGACATCCGTTCCTCTTGCCCATGTGCATAGTCTTACATTTTTCAACATTGAACTTCATTTGCCATTTTTCTGCCCAAGCCCCCAGCTTATCCAGGTCCGTTTGTAGCCACATATTGTCCTCCGTTGCATTAATTACATTGTATAATTTTGTGTCATCTGCAAATATTGATATTTTGCTGTGCAGCCCCTCTATCAGGTCATTAATAAATATGTTGAACAGAGTGGGGCCTAATACTGAACCCTGTGGCACCCCGCTAGCGACTGTGGTCCAATCAGAGTACGAACCATTTATTACCACCCTCTGCTTTCTATCGTTGAGCCAATTTTTTACCCACTTACACACGTTTTCGCCCAGTCCGAGCTGCCTCATTTTGTATATTAGCCTATTATGTGGCACGGTGTCAAAGGCTTTAGAGAAGTCCAGATATACAAGATCAATAGATTCTCCCTGGTCCAGCTTAGAGCTTACTTCATCGTAGAAACTGATCAGATTTGTCTGACATGATGTGGGAAGGGTTAATGTCTGCCGTATGCCGCAGGTTGACAGAGTGGCATTATGAGTAGCCTGGCTCCTCGCCTCGTCCCCTGGCCTGAGCCCAGTATGCCCTGTAGAGCAGGAGCCAGGCTCTTCTCTGTGCCGTGGCGTCAGACGCACTCGGTGTAAGCGATCAGAAGGTGATGATTTACTGTAGTTGATGGTTTGCTTTCCTTCCTTTAGTCATCCTTCCCGACTTCAGACTGTGGAATCCCTTCTTCCAATGTCAGCAGCTGAGTATGAGGATCTAACCAAGCTGGTTGGACGAGCGGAGATTGCAATGGTACGGAATTCATAAGGAGGTCTCTTCTGTCTCAGGTTTTCCTTATAGAAGCATTTTTGCCATATGTTTTATTTGGCTGTTCTGTCCATCTGTCCTTCAGAAGCCATCTTCCGCTATGCAGCGAGGAGGGGACATTGCTAGGGAAATCCGTTTTTACCTCACAGCATAGCAGTAGGGGGCGCTCTAGCTCTTCTCTGCAGCAGCTCTTCCCGTATTACACTGTATTAATGAAGCAGCTCTATAGATTGTATTGGTTCTTACAAGCCTGCTACTTGTTCCCGAGCGCCATGATCTATCTTTACCTGTAAAACCTGCGCAATTGATAACCACACCACTCAACGGCGTCATTTTGCACACTATTATGTGGGAGCCCATCGATAGAGCTCATTCACACAGGTGTATGTGGACTGCGTATATTACACAAGCATACAATGCACAGCACATATGTATGCACATGTGTATTTGCAGTCTGGTAAATCCTCATAGCTGATATTAGTGAACATTACATGCCAGAATAGGACATGTGGGTTTTCATGTGTGTGAGTGACCCAACAGAACTCAAAGGGCTTTTAGTACTGTGTATTACGTGCATGAAAAATACACACGTAATATACCGGACACACACATCCGTATCCGTGTGAGTGCGCTCTTGTACAAACATATATAGCTAGCTGATGTATCCGACTAATTGGTTCAGGTGTTTACCGGTTGTTCACACATAAAATTTTATGGAGTCGTGGTTACTTCAGAGGAACCGAGGAATAAAAAATATGTATACACATAGAGGAGCGTTAGATTCTCCTCAGGCTGCATGTACCGATGTCCCGCTGCTGAATGTTCCACCCCTCCCGCTCTCCTCACTTTTTACCTTTAAAGGCAACACCCCCTTTTATTCAAATTTAACCCCAGACTGGACGTTGCAGCCCCTTCTTAGCCTTAAAGCTCCATCCCATTTCACCTTTGTGCGGTACAGATGTGTGATATTATTTACATTACATGGGGGGGCCTTTCTTTTGCACTTAGCATTGAATAATCAAGTTGCGACCCCTTTAGTTTTCTTATGTAAGACCTAAGCAATGGTCGTGTCAAATTTCAGGCCTGTATGACACTGGAAAGTTACATAACATAGGGGTCACTTACTTTTGCACTTCACATTAAAGCTGTGACCCCTTTACATTTCCTATTTATGACCTAAAGAATGATCATCCCAAATTTCATATTTGTACGACATCGGGAAGTTAGAGTGAGTTGAGGCGGAACCTTCTCAGACAATTTCTGCTCATCTACTAGCTTGTGTCATTCACATTTCTGTAATATGCTTGCATTATATGTTTTGTTACTTTACCGCTGAAAATCATATTTGAGGTGCTGCCACTAGGGGTCTCCCTTCCCACTTCTGTGTGATCCACACTCTGTCATAAGGTACAGAGCTTCCTTAGTAACAAGGACTTTCCAGGCAGCTCCCCCTGCAGTTACTGGCTGAAGGCTGACAAATCTGCAGACACTGTGATAATGATTTCCAGTCTTTGCCTCTCCTGTGTGTGTGTTTCTGCGCAAAGATTATAGTGAGTTTAATGGCCAGTATGACTAAATGGTGGAATTTGGCCTGAATTATCTTGGGAAAGCAGAAGGCCATGCATTGAGATACTGCCTCCCTGCTGATTAGACCAGAGGCAAGGAAGTCAGGACAGTGAACTATTGGTAGAATACTAGTCTTGCTACCTGACCCCTCCCTGAAAGTGAACTGCAAACAGCAGAACAAGGTAAAAATGAGAAAGACCATGGTCATACTGGGACTGAAATGCAGTCCTCACACAGAAAGCCCACATACAATATTCATTACATATTTATTGTATTCACTTCAATGGCCTATTGCAGCGCATAATACGCACCAAAATAGGACATGGAGCATCGTGTGAAAAAATATACACATGTAAACTAACCATTGAAAACAAAGGGTTCTATTAATACGCAGTGCAAATGGGCCCTAAGCGCGAGTGCTAAAGAGAGGAGGCGGAGCCAATATTGTGGACTGCACTGAACATTTCTGTTCCTCATGTTGCCTGTTTGCTGGGGTGGGGTGGGCTGCGTTTTAAGAGGAAAGGGCAGAGCGGCCCACTGTACAATTTAACTAGCGGCCCACCAAGAATTTGCCTGGTTTGCCAATAAGAACTTACAGACATGAAACGGGGTGCAAACCGCAACAAAAGGAGAACCTGGAGGTGCTAGAAAACTTAGTGACAACTCGGGTACACTTTAGGGAGGCGTTCAGATTTGACCACTGAAAGGGACAGAATTGTGGCTTTTGCCATATTAATGTATTATAATCTACACATGACGGGTTTTGCTATTCTCCACATTATAGCCATCAAGTGTGTTGATTGCTGACCATTCGGTGGATGTGTAGAGCTGGGAAGGAAATGGAAAAGTAATCGGATTGTTTTTGTTTTCCAGATCCATTCCTACAACAGCTAAACGGTTCCAGGACCTCGTGGACAAGTCTGCTTTGCAAGATTACCCATTTCAATAAAATATTTGTGCTTTAAATGAAATGCCGTATTTTTCGGACTATAAGACGCCCCCGGTTTAGGCAGCAAAAGAGAGAAAAAATATATTTCATACTGATTTAATGTCAAAGCGTAGGGGCTACCAGCATTAACTTTGCTGTTCTAGTATGAAAGTGGGGTTAACAGTGAACAGGCCACTCCTATTACACCCAGTGCGTGCATTCAAACAATGGCGCAAGCACGTAAGTTCACTTTATACACAGCACTGCTATACACACATTGTACACGCACACAACACACACAGCAGCATACAGCTCTGCTACATGCACGCACCTCTGCAGACTGCATGTTAAACACTGATTTTATTACCACTTATTCCCCACACACCAGTGTAGTCATACATGACCCCTCTAGCTGCTCCCTGGTCCCATGGTTATGACATCATCTACGGTCCTGCTGCTACTATTCTCTGTCTGTGTGTGTACAGAAGAGGAGGACCTGCACCCCGGGGAGTGATCTCAGCGTTATCTGCTGGAGGGGTCGAGCAGGAGAGGGAGGATGGTGCAGCCGGGGTATGTATGGCTGCAGAGTACTCCTGATGATTGATCAGCACTCAGATCATTAACCCAATGGTCAGGGATCTCTGAATCGACCAGACCCCCCCGCCTCTGGACGATAAGGTGCAGGCAAACTTTCAGCAAGATTTTTTCCTTGGTGAAAACTGTGTCTTAAAGTCAGAAAAATGCGGTAATATATATATTTTTGTAGAGAATTTCCATCATATAGTATGCAGATATATAGCTGTCAGAGAATGTACGCCTTGTCTGTTGCACCTTAATGTACTGATGACCACAAACTAGCAGCCGTGTTTATGTGAGTGTAAATGTACCTTGCTGATACGGCACTAACCCCAGACAGGATTCCCGTGGCTTGCAGATCACATAAGCGCAGTCTCGCAACACCTTGCTCCTGTGTTCACTGATTAATAACAATAAACTACTTCCCTTACGATAAAAAGGAGCTCCCGTTTTCTGTGCACCGCCGCTCCCCATACCTGTGTGGCTGCTGCCCCGTGGTTACCCGGGGTCTGTCCTGCATTGTGCCCTTATGCCAGATACTCAGCTGTGTGAATAAGCCCTAAAGGCCCATTTAGACAACGATTTTCACTCAAAAGCTATCTTTCAAGCAATAATCGTGTGTAAATGGCCCATTTTTCAGTTTTCTGCTGAACAATGGATTTCGGTTCTGCTGAACAATGGATTTTAAGCCGAACAGCTGATAAGACGGACCTCATGCTGTGCGCTGCCCAGGCAGCGCTGATTACAGGTGTTCTCAGCTGTCAGCCCCACCAGCCGAAAAAAGAGAATTTATTTAGAGAACAGCGGGTGGTCCTCTGAATATATTCAGCTCCCAGCAGCTCACAGGCTACTAATTGGTACTAATTAGCATGAGTTCCAATTAGTAGATTATGCAAAATGATCGCTCAAAAGCCATCTTTTGAGCGATCATCTTTGTGTAAGATGCACCTTTAGGCAGAAGCAGGGGACAGAGCTGAGGTTTGACTTTAATCACATGAGCAAATTTTTTTTCTATTTGTTTTCCCTTGCAACGATAGAAATCGCATCATGTTCTATCTGTGGGCGTTCCTGCGAAACCCCTCCCCCATTGCTTTCAGTGGGACCTTAAAAGACATTGTATGGCACTAGCATGCTGTACGATGTGATGTCTACCATTGAAATCAATGGGAAACCCTTGCGATCCTCTGGCGCGCGTGAAATGTGCGCCTCAGGACTGCAATTTAATTGAAGCGAGGCGGCCTTTTACATGGAATGGAATATTCTGCAGCAGCGTTGTCGTATATACCCTCCTGCAACTTAAGCCCCATTTACATAGAACGAATGTCAGGCAAACGATGCCCGACACCCGTCCCTGCACATACTCGCTCCCCTGCTGCTGCACAGTAGTGAGTATCGCTGCCTTGCAGCCGGCGGTTGGAGATTACACTCCTCGCTCTCCCCGCCGCTCTCCATTCACTTAACATAGCGGCCGTTCAGTACTTAACGACTGATGTTTACACTGAATGATCGGCTCATCGTCCGTTGTTTATGGGCTTTATGGTGTAAATAGGCTTTACTCAGCACTTACATCCACGCTGCTAATGTGCCGATTTGATGCGGAATTGAAAATAGCAGAATGCTCCCAGCAGCACGGATTTTGGTGCAGAATTCTGGGGTGGCATGTACATGTGGACTGGCATGTACATGCAGGGTGGCCTATACATGCGGGGTGGCGTGTACATGCGGGGTGGCGTGTACATGCGCGGTGGCGTGTACATGCGGGGTGGCGTGTACATGTTGAGTGGCATGTACAGCAGCCTTGTTGAAAATTCCATCCAGCATGGAAGGTCCGCTAGGCCAAGGGCACACAGGCGTAAGCGCGTTTCCACGCACATTTGCACAAGGAGCGTTGCACACTTGCATGTGCGTGTTACTGTACTATTTAGGCAGTATGGACACAGAGGATACCCGGCCAACTTACAACTAACATGTTGGCTTGAAAATGAACTCAATTCTATCCAGTTTGAAATAAAGGGGTTATGAAGATCTGGGATGGCGCTCCCAAGCCCAGACAGAACAAGCAGAAAGAGTATTTAATATGTAAGCACACTCACCTGCTGTATACAGGAGGACCACGGACAGGAACCCCTGCCACGTATAAACCAGGACAACCCCAAGAACACTCCAAAAGACGGGTGAAAATAATATTGTGCACTTCCTTTATGGGGGCAATATGTGTACCCATTATCAGTAAACCCCTTCCCCCACCCTAGTCCAGAAATTCACTTAACGGGGTTTTCCATGTAAAAATACTATTGATGATGTATCATCAGGATAGCTCATCAACAGTTGATCGGCTGGGGTCTGCCTCTTGGGACCCCACACAAATCAGGCGGTCGGGCACCCTGTGTCAACGCCAGGATACACAGGGATCAGGGAAGCTGCTGCTCCAACCCCTGTGTAGCAGGCTGGAGGCTCAGTCCCTACGCATGGAGGCTCAGCCCCTGCGCATGGAGGCTCAGCCCCTACACAGGGGTCGTTCCAACCTCTGTGTGCTGGGGTGCAATCCACCAGGGTCCAAAGCCACAAACCCTGTCTGATCAACTAGTCATGAGCTATCCTGAGGATACACTCATTGTCAAAAGAAATCAAGAACCCGGAAGGCATTGCTGACGGAAACGAACAAAACTTCTATATGTGATTGTTATAAATGATTACATTATTTATCAGAGCAAAAGGATCCTCTAGCTTGGATACAAGATGTGATACAAGCAGGCATGGAGGCTCTAGTAGCCTGTTGGGCCACCTCTAGCTTGGATACAAGATGTGATTCGGGTGGGCATGGAGGCTCTAGTACCCTGTTGTACCGCATCTAGCTTGGATACAAAAGGTGATACGGGAGAGCATGGAGGCTCTGGTACCCTGTTGTCCCAACTGTACTTTGGATACAAGATGTGATACGGGGGGCATAAAGGTTCTAGTACCTTGTAGTACCACCTCGAGCTTGGAAACAAGATGTGATACAGGCGGGCATGGAGGGACTAGTATCCTGTTATACCGCCTCTAGCTTGGATACTAGATGTGATACGGGTTGGCATGAAGGCTCTAGTACCCTGTTGTACCGCCTGTAGCTTGGATACAATATGTGATACAGGCTGGTGTGAAGGCTCTAGTATCCCGTCTTACTGCCTCTAGGTTGGATACAAGATGTGATTAAGGCCGGTATGGAGGCTCTAGTGCCCGGTTTTACCGCCTCTAGGTTAGATACAAGATGTGATACAGGCGGGCATAGAGGTTTTAGTACCCTGTTGTACCACCTCTAGTTTGGATACAAGATGTGATATGGCCAGGCATGGAGGCTCTAGTACCCTGTTGTACTGCTTCTACCTTGCATACAATAAGTGAAACGGGCAGGCATGCAGGCTCTAGTACACTGTTTGCCCGCCTCTAGCTTAGATACAAGATGTAATACGGGCAGGCATGGAGGCTCTAGTACCCTGTTGGGCCACCTGTAGCTTGGATATAAGATGTGATACGGGCAGGCATGGAGGCTCTAGCACCCTGTAGGGCCACCTCTAGCTTGGATACAAGATGTGATTCAAGCCAGTATGGAGGCTCTAGTACCCTATTGTACCACCTTGAGCTTGGATACAGGAAGGCATGGAGACTTTAGTGCCCCGTTGTACCCCCCTTAGCTTGGATACATGATGTGATACGGACGGGCATGGAAGCATACAGGTTCTGTATGGTATTCTGTGGCATATTGCTCCACATTTGATGAATATAACTGAACCTATAGATAGACAGTGCAAACTCGTACGCTGTGGAAGTTGGTGTCCCAGATGGTCCCACATATTTTGTATTGGTGATAAATCTGGCAACCAGGCAGCCACAGAAGTGGGACAATGTTGTGGGGGCTCCTGTGACCCCCTTGTGTGCGGCCAAGCATTATCCTGCTGGAAGTCGCCATGAGAGGAACGCATGTGGCTGCAGGATGTCCTGAACATATCGCTGAGCTGTCATTGTCCCTCGTGTACCACGACTAGGGGTGACCGACTGGCATATGCGATGGCCTCCTAGACCATCCATCACAAGCAGGGGGCAGTGTGCTGCTCCACAGCAAAGGCAGGATTTAGGCGCTCACCCCGAGGTCTTCAGACACGAACACAGGCGTCGTCAGCGCCCAAACTAAACCTGGAGTTATCACTGAAGACAACCCGATTCCACTCCGTAGCGTCCCATTTCATTGTTTATGACATCACTGCAACTGGAGACGACTGTGGGGAAGGGGTGTCAAAGGCAGAATATGTAATGAGCACTGTGAGACCAAATGTCCTTCAGCCAAGTGCCTGGAACTGGTTCTGACAGCACATGGGGTGGTAACGATGGCGCCACCTGTCTCTGCATGGTAGACAACAAAACAGTTGGAGCTGCTAGTGCATGTTGGACGCTCCTCTATACTGATGGTCTGTAGGGGGCATCCTGAGCCCGGTCCCCTTGTGTGCCCTCACACATCCACTGGTGCCAACACCTCTTAACAGTCTGGTCAGACACTCCTTTCTACTGGTGGTCTGTAGGAGGCGTCCTGAGCCCGGTCACCTTGTGTGCCACCATCCACTGGTCCCAACACCTCCTAACAGTCTGGTCAAAACGGCCAGTGAGGAACAATTCATGGATACGACTATCCAGCTTCTCACATCCCAATAATGTGCCCCTATCAGATTCTGGTAACGGGGTGACATCTCTTCTCTGCGTCGTAGAGGCGTTAGTGGCCAACAAGCTGTACACAAGTGGAAGAAGAGGTCACTATACACAAGGAGCCTCTGAGAGCCTTTTATAGGGGGAAACACTTTTAGGGCTTTCGGTGACAAGACTATTCATCTAATCACATCATATCTGCCTGCGATGTAACATGGGGGGTCAGCTGTCAATCAGAGCCGTCGTACAGCGGACTGGGGCAGAGGTCCGGGCTCTGTGCCCACGTCATCGCTATGTAGTACATATACAGCACTGGTCCCCAACTGTAGGCTTCCAGCATTGTAGATGTATTACAAGTGTCATCTAGGAGTTAAAGAGGAGTCCCGACCCCCGGTAAGTAGCTAGGTGCAGGTTCTGGAGGGGGGATTTACACCCATCAGATATTTTTGCACATTCACAGCATATGACAAAAATATCCATAGTGGAAATCACCCCGTTATATTGTGTTCCCGGAAGGAAGATCCCAGCTCTGTTGCGCACTAGTTCTCTAGTAAACAGGGGGTCCGGACCTGATAACGGTACAGAACCCTAACAGAAACCCCAGAAAGTAACCCCTGTTGTCCCTACTGACATGTGTCACCAAAACTGTCCCAGAGCCTCATTAGGTAAATGGGTATAATCACATTCTGTGTTTCCCTCAAAATAAGACTCTGTCTTATATTAATTTTTGACTCAAAAGAGACACAGTGTCTTATAATACTTACCTAGCAGCCGGCATTCGGGTCCCTCATGCTGGGCTGCGGTGCTGCTGCAGGCTATCATGTCCTCCTGCACACCGACAGAACAGTTCTTCTAGGTAGTGGGCCAGCTCTCATTGGCTGACGCAGCGCTCGACTAACCAAGCATTAGCTTGCTGGAGGAGGGGTATTCAAGCCCCACTTCCAGGAAGAACTGCTCTGTCCGCATGCTGGAGCACACAGAAGCCTGCAGCAGTGCTGCAGCCCAGTGCGGGGAACCCGAATGCTGGCTGCTAGGTAACTATTATTAGACACCCCCTGAAAATAAGACACTGTGCATCTTTTGAGGCAAAAATTAATATAAGACAGTATCTTCAGGGAAGCACAGTATATCTATACACCGTTATTAGAGCGCCCCCTTGTTACAGTCCTGGCTATAATAGATGATGGGAGAGATCTCTGTACTGTCTCCTGATATATCTATACATAGTTATAAGAGCGCCCTCCTTGTTATAGTCCTGGGTATAATAGATGATGGGAGAGATCTCTGTACTGACCCCCGATATATATATTATACATAGTTATTATAGGGCCCCTTTGTTACAGTCCTGGGTATAATAGATGATGGGAGAGATCTCTGTACTGACCCCCGATATATATTATACTTAGTTATTAGAGCGCCCCCTTGTTACAGTTCTTCTATTTATACCCAGAACTGTAAGAAGGGGATGCTTTAATAACCACATATAGATATATCAGGGGACAATACAAAGATCTCTCCCATCATCTATTATAACCAGGACTGTAACAAGGGGACGCTCTAATAACTATGTATAGATATATCAGGGGACCATACAGAGATCTCTCCCATCATCTATTATACCCAGAACTGTAACAAAGGGGCCCTATAATAACTATGTGTAATATATAAGGGGACAGTACATAGATCTCTTCCATCTTCTATTTATACCCAGATGGAAGAGATCTATGTACTGTCCCCTGATATATATTATACATAGTTATTAGAGCGTCCCCTTCTTACAGTTTTGGGTATAATAGATGATGGGAGAGATCTCTGTATGGTCCCCTGATATATCTATACATAGTTATTAGAGCGTCCCCTTCTTACAGTCCTGGTTATAATAGATGATGGGAGAGATCTTTGTATTGTCCCCTGATATATCTATACGTGGTTATTAAAGCAGCCCCTTCTTACAGTCCTGGGTATAAATAGATGATGGGACTCAGTATGGAGGTGTGTAATGTCACCCCCTCCCCGGATACCCACAGTGGGACCTGCAGGAAGTCATTTATTGGTGTCAAGACTAGCAGTACCAGACTATCCTTTATTGGGTGGAGGTCAGCAGGTTGTCCTGGATTAACAAAACGGCCAAGGGTAAATGCCAAAAAATAAAATAACCATTACTTAGAGGTCAGGGGTCACACTGATTACAGCAGCAATGGCCACTGCCACCAGCACTACAGGTGAGTTAAATGCTTGTCGGGATGGGTGGGGGGACTTAGGGGTTTAAGGTGCGACATGTGTCTGACCTATAGCTGTTCCTGGAATCGGCCATTGGGTGCAAGGCCTCACCACTGTCCTTCTGAAGTAATGAGCTACCTGCGACTCTACATAGTCAATGAGATCTGTAGCCGGCAGCAGCAGCTAATGGAGAAATGAGAAGACGGAGACCTTTCACAGGTGAACAAAAAGTAGTTTATTTCCTTGGCAATGATACAACTAATTCTGGGTGATTGTTTTACTAGGAGATCCTCCAGCAGGACCGCAAGAGGCAGGCTGTGCCCAAAGTGAGTGTCGGCGCTGTGCCTCCATGGGTGCCTGTGGACACTACCTGTCACTGATGGCCGGGCTACCCACGGCAGTGGCGTCCACGTTACACACTTCTCTCTGCACACCAGTTGCAATCCAGAATCCTTGATCGATAAGGTGAACCGTCACTTTATAGGACCGTTCACCTTTTGTGACAGCAGTAACTTCACCCGGACCGACGTTGGCCTCCAGTTTACAGTAAAACTCTTTACCCTTCAGTTTCGGCAGGAGGAGGGATCACTGAATATATGAATATGAACGGCATTCCTGCTGGACTTACTATACAGACAAATGGGAGGTTCTTAGCCCACAATATCATCACATTGTGAGAGCCCATCTGCCAGCGACAAGGCGACCTCTTTAGATGGGACCCTACACTACACTGACCGACTTACCTCTGTGCGCCGAGGCTTATTAGCTGAGAGTATGTAGCATCGTTGTTACTGGCCTATATCTACCTTAATGATTATATACATACAGTCCCTGGTGGGAAAGCGGCGCTCCTCGTTCTTCATATATTTCCTGGTCTTGTGCTTCTATGACTACTGAAATAATGGAGGGGAGGCTTTTACTAGTGATTTAGGAACTGCTACAGTTACTGGAAGGTTAAGGGGCCTGTTTATCTACTGGGGAAGTGGAGGGTCTACTTAGGAGGGAAAAGTGTCTGTTCTGATTATTAAGGAAGGGGAGAGCCTATTGGCACAATTGAAGAAGATATGGGGACTACTGGAGAATAGGACAGTGGGAGGGGGGCACATTTTGTTTAAAGTATGGGACATATTTTGAGAATGTGGGAAATGAAGGGGACGGTGAGCAGCTGTACTGTAAGTACCATTAAAGGGTTACTGCACTTCGAGACTACTTGTTTTAGCATGATAGCCATTGTGATAACTAGTTAAAAATCCCTTTAAAAAACTGGCAACTAGTGGGACTCCCGTCCTTCTAATTTACTGTTGTTAGGGGTGGCCTTGCAAAGGAGACCAAAGTGCTGATGTTGCCTGGGTCCAAATTAGTATAAGCAATTAACGAGCTCGGAGAAGTCACACTGACCAAGCATAGTGCTATCAAAATGGCTTCTGGTTTATTGAAGCAAAAACATCAAATTAAATAGACCATAGACCACTGCCTAGACAGGAGGGGCTTGTAGTCAGCAAATAACTGCAAGGATACATTTATTTTTAATGAGAAAGCAAAAGAAGGAGTTTTGAGACAATACAGTTTGTTCTTGTTCATTAGATAAGACACAGTGAGAGACCTTGAAGTCTTCTCATCCACCTGTTTCCCTAACCAAAACACATTTTGTATTTCTTACTATTTATTCGTATTTTGATAGCCTAGCAACTAAATTAACCCTCTACATCTCCCCCATTTTGGACATGGAGTCAAGACAAGTACGACTCCTAGTCTATAAACACGTAATTCATATCGGCGCAGAGAAAACTTTTTCAGTACATTTAGAAATACATGAGATTATAACCTTAATTGCTCTATAAATGCATAATAAAATCATCACAACTTGTAATATACTTTGTAGAATCCCCATGAACCAACCTCCTAAACCAGAAAACCAATTGGCAGGGTTCAAAGAACTAAATGTGTTACCCCACCAGCTATCTCTGGTTTCTGAGTTTCCATTTGTCCATGCAAACAGTTCTTTCGACGGAACAGGAACAGCCAAGAAAGGAAAACCAGTGGCACCAGGTGTGTGCACAAGTCCAACAGTCTTTCACCTGTGAGGTGTTCAGTCCATCTACCAGTATTTGGTGGTGTCTAACAAGGTGGTTCTGGGCATTGTCCTTTTGCACCGTCTCACAAGGGCGAAGCATGGAGTGATGAGTCCAAAGGTCCATCAATAAACAAAATGTCCTTCATTTTCCTTCTCATGGGGGGGCAAAGAAGGGCGTGAAAAGTCCCATTAGTCTCAAGACAAGCAACAGTTCCTTCAACTTTACTAAAGTAGGTGTGGTCAGCAGGACTTGACAGGGCCCTTTGAATCTGGGCCCTAGGGATTTCCGGACACGCCTCTTTACGACCACCCAATCTCCAGGTTGTAGGGAGTGAGATCCCCCTAGGTTGTCTGGGCCTGGAATGGGAGAAAAAGACTAGATTCTGGGTTACTGGTAGTTGGTCACACAGGTGCTTTACATATCCGGCTACTATATCATAGCCCTGCTGTAGGGCCTGTGGATGATACAGCCCCAATCTTGGCATAGAGCCAAACAACACTTCTTTTAACTTAAGCGTACCATTTAGTCTTTTAACTTTGCCTAAACTCTGCAGGTGTGAAGTGTGTACCTTTGTTTGAGTCAATCACTTCCGGTGCCCCATATCTGCAGGTTACCTCATTCATCAGCTCCTGTGCGATTACCTGCTTATTTACTTTGGTAACAGGGTAGGTCTCCGACCTGAAAAGACATCAACAACAACAAGCACGTATTCATACTTCCCAACAAGTGGGAGCTGAGTGTAGTCAATTTGCAATCCCTGAAATGGGTAGAGTGGTCTAGGCAAGTGTTATGTGGCAAAGTTACTTCTGCCCTGTTGCTTACGGCAAAGATCATGCAAAATTGGACAAGTGATGATGCAGCAGCTACAGAAAACCCAGTAGCCACCCGTCCTTGTTCAAGCGTCGACATCATTGCTGCTTTGAACGGGGTGTTGGATGAAGCAAGCATCGCCACCATGCTGAAGGAGGTGCTGGAAGGCCTGGAGTACCTGCATAAGAATGGCCAGATCCACAGGGATGTTAAGGCTGGAAACATCCTCCTGGGTGAAGACGGCTCCGTGCAGATCGCAGATTTCGGCGTCAATGCGTTTCTAGCCACAGGAGGCGACATCATCGGAAATAAAGTCAGAAAGACCCTTGTGGGCACGCCATGCCGGACGGCACCAGAGACGACGGAGCAGGCCAGAGGACACGACCTCAAGGCGGACATCTGGACCCCCGGTAGGTGTGTCTTTCCGTGCATTCGCTGGGCCATCATGGGGCACAGGGACCGTGGTGGGCAAGTTCTGTTGACTGTTCACCGTCCCATTTCTGCTGCTCCCATATTAAGTCCATTTGTCTTTCTCTTCCTTGCTGGCTTGTAACTGTAAAGTCTTTAGCATATCAAAGTCCAAAGTTTGTATCAAAGTCCAAAGTTTGTATCAAAGTCCAAAGTTTGTTAAACTCTTCTTTTCTTCTTTTCTTCCATGGCTCGAGGGCCACTGCCTTTGCTGTGTGGTCTGTGATGGCGTTGCCTCTTGTTTCTCTGGTGTAGGAATTGGTGTGAGCTTTCCACTTTGTCAGGTAGTAGTAGGGCTTCCATGAGACTTTGCACCGCTGCACCATTCTTAATTGGCTGTCCTGCTGAGGTAACAAGCTGTCTGGCCTTCCATGTTAGGCCGTAGTCATAAGCTATGCCAAATGCATACAGGGAGTCAGTGTAAATGTTTGCCGTCTTACCTTCTACCACTCTACACACCTCAGTGAGGGCCTGTAATTCTGCTTCCTGTCCTGGGACATGCGGAGGCATTCTGCTTTTAGGACATCTTGTTGCGTGACCACTGCATATCCAGTGTGGAGTCGTCAATCACCCTGGTACTGTCTATAACAAACAACTCAAAATATGCATTGTTAACAAGGGGCTTCAGTAACCTTTATTATGGCCACCTGTTCTGGCAACATGATGGCTTCCATTAGTAAACTTACAGCTTTTCTATTCTTGATGGAGGAAACACAAAAGGCTTAGTGATGCATTGAGGTAACTATTTGGGTCAGGAGTACATAAAAAAAAAGTTAATCATCAACATATTACAAGAGGGTGGTGCCCTCGGGAATTGGCCAGGCGTCTAATATCAGCTTCATGTATCTGGTGAACTGGTTTTTGGCTATTCTGTGCCCCTTATGGCAGCACTGTCCAGCAGTACTGCTTTCCTCTGAAAATGAATGCAAACAATTACTGACAGTCTGGCTGGCCCTTTAAAATCTTTCTCTTTAACGGGGAACAAAAGGGGTATTGGCTGGGAAGACACATTCCTTAAGGGCTTTAAGTTAACATAAAGAAGAGACAGTGTCTGCAATTGCATCTTCCTGGACATGTGCCAGGGGGTACTGACGGACCAAGGGGCTAAGAGCTTGTTCCTCTGCGTACGTAAGAGTGAGGATGGATAGAGGTGTCGCTTGGTCTGCTGCCATCCGACATAAGGTCGGGTGACTTTCAGACCCGGGGTGTATACGAGCCTCACCGGACGGGTGAAGTTTGATACAACCTCCCAAGGGTCCCATCACGTCAGTTCTCAATATGCTTTCAGGACCTTCCAGCACAAGGAAGCGCGTGAGGAATCGTGGCCCTTTAAACATTACCTCAAGCGGTTCAGTTTCTGCCAGCTGAATTGGCACTTCTGCAACCCCTTGCACCAATTACCGCTAGACAATCAGGCTGGTATTCTATTTCAAATAGATCATAACCTTGTTGTAAGAAGGAAAAGAAAAAAAGTTTAAAAAAATTTAAAAATTTTAAAAATAGCTGACCTGCAATACCTAGATCACCTATATCTTCTCTCCCCCCCTTTGAACTAGGGTACTTAATTGGAAGGGTAACCGAGTTCAAGGTAGTAGAAGAATGACAAGAGCACATTGTAGCTGGATTTGACGGGCCAGAAATAAGTGCTTGGGTTGCACTTGCGTGTATATGCTCCGGGTGTCATGGGGGGGGGGGGGGTGAGGACCACTAGGGGGGGGAGTTGGTTCAATACCAACTCCGAAGACTTGTTAACCATTGCCTGTACTGCTGCCACCGCACAAACACATGAGGGAGCTCCTCGAGCCACTGGATTCAGCTTCCTGGAGTAGTATCCAGGTGGCCGTGGGTGTCCCCTGTGCTTTTGTGTCAATACTGTCACCTGGCCAGAAAATTCAGTACAGAAAAGAATAAATGATAAAGTATAAAAGGGTGAGAAATGAGCTTCAGGGGTGAGAGAGAGAGAGAGAAGAATGATTGAAAGGCAGTCCTAGAGTAGTTGCATAAGAGCGGAAACAAAGTGGATCCATGGGCGGCAGTATGAAAACAAGGCCCAGAAAGGTGCGGAGTTTGGCAGCAGGTGTAAGTACAGGTATGGCCGTTTGTGCGTTTCTTCTCTTTTTTTTTTTCTACAGAACATTCTCTCAGAAGCAGTATAATTGTGACTTGTTGGCAGGCTTCCAAATTATCAGCACACAGCGCCTACATCACACATTAACTCTCATCCGTTCATGCAGTCAAGTCTCATTCAAATATTAGTAAGAGTTCACACAGGACATAACGCGTATGATGCAACTGTCCTCATCTTGCAAAAAAATGCATTCAATTCTGCTCAAGCAAGCAGGGCTACTTGTCCAGTGTTCTCCGCTCTAATCTTTGTCCTTGAGAAGCACGCATTCCTTCTCACAAATCTCTGAAGGGAAGGAGGGTGGGGGGGGGGGGGCTTGCAGCTGCAGCTTTTCACAAGAAGCACACATTAACTCTCTATCAATTTCTATATATTCTCCATTTTCAAAACCATACAATTCACACAATACATTCAACGTCTGTCTTTCTTCTCAGCAGTATCTGACTTATGAGAAATGGACAACACGTACAGCAATGACACAATGTTGGGGCATTAAGACATACAGGACAGACAGCACGGTGGTTAATTGTCACATAATTGTCTGCAGACTCTGTATGAACTTGCTTCATGTCATAGGGGGACACAGACTAGAGGATTCCCTTTCTCCTCCATTTTCCCCCTTGCAAAGTGGAAAAGATTTTTCCATCAACAACTACATTTATGGGAAATTTTAAGCACAAACCTACTTGGGATGGGGGTGCTAAACACAGACTGCAGAACAGATAATCGGGAGAAGGCTATTTGCAGGCGGGAGAAGGCTATTTGCAGGCGGGATGAGGGGACTTGAATGTTTCTATGCAAAATTCAGAAAAGGCACTCTTCATTGCAGTTCAAGGAATTGGTATGCCAGGTAAAAACATACATAAATGGGAGATGAGAAGCCAGCTCATTTCTGCTGCGGAGCTAAGATGACATCTGAGGGGTAACTGAAAGTATTGTTGCAACAGATGCTAAAATGGCCGCTGGGCCATGGCTGGCACTGAAATGGCCACCGAAGGCGTGGCCTAACTGGGCGATGGTGACGGGAGGGTCCAGGAATACTACATACTAGACACGTATCAAGATATACCGGCTGGTATTGGCCCCAATAACAACACGGCCATCTAGGGGCAGGACAAAGGGAGAAAAACATCATCCATGACACGGCCGGGGCGGTGCCCTCAGATGGTGAAGAAGGGCTGCCTTCCTTTGTCTTCAACTCAAAGCATATGAATAATCGCCATCTTGAAACTGCAATTATCTTACTTCAACTTTACATTACTTATTGACTCTACATACTACCAACTGGGTATGCCTAGCCCTATGCTCAATGACTATACCAACAGTTTCACATAACTTCTTGACTTTCTTCACATACTTTTAACCTTTACTATCTCCAAATCTTGCTAGTAGAAGACTCCCAGAATTCTAAAACACACCTGCTTTTCTCAACAATTCGCTACATTCTTTCCCCACGGCTAACTTGCTTTGTCTGACCTTTGCTATTTCTCTAGCTGTTCCCATATAGGCATACTCCTTGCCTTGGACGTTAACTGGCGTCTCTGATATCGTATAGGCGTACCTACTGATATCCTCCCCTTCCCTCACTTCAATTATCTCAATAGGGGTAAAATCTTCCAGCAATCCCACAGATTACTTCGGATGGTAAGAGGAGATCACATTTACTGATATCTTCCCCTTCCCTCTCCCTAATTCCTGCCCCCATCTCAATATGCCCACTATTCTTCACTAAGTAAACAGGACACTATTTTCACACAGTACGTTATAGGAGGACACAAAGTCGTTCCTTGTCCCGGAATAGTATTACAGCGACTTCCAGTAATCACAGAGATTGCCTCGGAGGGTTAAGGGGAGACCACACTTGCCTCTCAGGGAACCTTTGGTGATATTAGAACAAAGCCAACAAAAGCAGATAATTGCCAACGTGATACAAACAATCAGTACAGAAACTTCAAGAATTTCCTCAGGTGACATGGCATAAAACAGGGTATGAGTTCTTCCGTCTATTACAGTTTTATGAACACATACGTTAAAATATGGCGGAGTATTCTTATAAATACATGCAGCAACTAACCTTCTGCCAACGATGAGCCCACAAATCACTGGAAGCCCAGAATCAAAGTGGCAAGACAAGGGCCTACCTTTCACCGGTGATTTTTGGATTCTGGGGTCCCGTGATCCTGGTCCCGTAGTGTTGGCAGTTGGCGTCGTCAGATATCGGCTGCAGGTAAAGAATAAATTCCGCCCCCCGTTTGGCGCCAAGTAACTGTTAGGGGTAGCCTTGCAAAGGAGACCAAAGTGCTGATGTTGCCTGGGTCCAAATTAGTATAAGCAATTAACGAGCTTGGAGAAGTCACACTGACCAAGCATAGTGCTATCAAAATGGCTTCTGGTTTATTGAAGCAAAAACATCAAATTAAATAGACCATAGACCACTGCCTAGACAGGAGGGGCTTGTGGTCAGCAAATAACTGCAAGGATACATTTCTTTTTAATGAGAAAGCAAAAGAAGGAGTTTTGAGACAATACAGTTTGTTCTTGTTCATTAGATAAGACACAGTGAGAGACCTTGAAGTCTTCTCATCCACCTGTTTCCCTAACCAAAACACATTTTGTATTTCTTACTATTTATTCGTATTTTGATAGCCTAGCAACTAAATTAACCCTCTACACTGTCCACTGCCTGTTGTTAAAGGGGTTGTCCCGCGCCGAAACGGGGTTTTTTTTTTCAACTCCCCCCCCCCCCGTTCGGCGCGAGACAACCCCGATGCAGGGGTTAAAAAAGAACACCGGAGAGCGCTTACCTGAATCCCCGCGCTCCGGTGACTTCTTACTTACCTGATGAAGATGGCCACAGGGATCTTCTTCCTCGGTGGACCGCAGGGCTTCTGTGCGGTCCATTGCCGATTCCAGCCTCCTGATTGGCTGGAATCGGCACATGACGGGGCGGAGCTACACGGAGCTACACGGAGCCCCATTGAAGAAAGCAGAAGACCCGGACTGCGCAAGCGCGGCTAATTTGGCCATTAGACGGCGAAAATTAGTCGGCTCCATGGGAACGAGGACGCTAGCAACGGAGCAGGTAAGTGAAAAACTTCTTATAACTTCTGTATGGCTCATAATTAATGCACAATGTACATTACAAAGTGCATTAATATGGCCATACAGAAGTGTATAGACCCACTTGCTGCCGCGGGACAACCCCTTTAAGTTAAATCCATTTCTAGTAAGAGGGATACCAAGATGGAACATTAATAGGAAAGTAGAAATGCTGACATGCAGGTTGTTTTTACTGCTTGTGGCTTTAACAAAAAATAGAAAGCATTCACTCTAAAAAAAATGTAAAAAAAATTCGGCCTCCTCCTTACCCCTTAATAGCCGGCCATCACACACCTTTTTCCACCCACCCATGACAGCGCTGTCATAAGTGTGAGGAAATTAAACTACCAGTAATGGTGAGATGATCATGGCGTACAGAGATGGTTAAAAAAAAAATCCGGCCTCCTCCGTACCCCTTCATAGCCGGCCATCACACACCTTGTTATGTCCTCTATGCCCAGGACAGCACCAAATGCTGGAGCTATCGTGAGCATGAGGAAATCCGATTACTGGTAGTGAAAAATGTTCTGCACGTGCCTGTGATTATAATGAAGCGCAGATATTATGGCGCGTATCATTAGAATGAGGCGCAGATGTTTTTGCACTCACCTCCAGCACATGATGGGATCTGCTGGCCTCTTCATCTTGTTGATCATCCTTCGGGGTCCATCCTCGTCTCCATGGTCTCATCTGGTTGATGCCTGATGTGTGGTCCGGTCTTCCCGAGGCTCCTGTGCTCAGCTAGTTCTGATGAGGTTAGAGCTTCGTGTCTCTTCAAGGGTTTTCTAGATGATAAAAAGAAAATCCCTCAAACAAGGCCTGGTCCTCGGCTGCTACTTCCCTTTACCTCTTTTGCCTCTAGCTTGGCCAGATTGAACGCCTTCGGACTGTGACGGGGTTCACTTGGCTATAAAAGAGGGAGCAAAAAAAATGATGATATTAGAATTAAAACTCATCAGGCTGATTAAATGTGACTAAAAGCCCCAAACTTCATCTACTGACTTCAGGTGTGAAAGGTGGGGTCACTTCCAGGGCTTCCACAGCGACCCAATCCAGACAGCGGAAGAACTGGTGCGTCCTGATGGTCCCGTTGACTCCTAAGCGACGGGTGGGATCCTTCTTAAGGAGCTAGAAATGATAAAGCGGAAGGCATAAATGTAAGCAGTAGAGACAACATGTTCACAGCCATCACTCTACTGGAAGATACCAGGAAGACTAAAGCCGCCTTCAGTCCCTCTACTGTCACAGTGTTAAAGGGGTTGTGCCAAGAAGCTGAACCCCTTTGAGGATGCAGGGTTCACCCCAGTTCCCGCTTTTGGCACCCCCAGCAAGCAGCTGACTTTTCCTTGGGAAGTCTCAGTGTCTGCTGCAGAACAAATGGACATCCACATGAATGCTTGTCCTGTAATACCAGCCATTCATGAAGAGTCAGGACGGGGCCAATGTTACTGAGCAGCTCTCCATCCTTGTATATACAGCGGAGCCCCAGCAGGGGAACCCGTTCTGTGAAGTTCATCAGCCCCTAATAGGCCATATGAACTGGGGATGCCGCCTTGGCATAACCCCTTCAAATACAAAAACCCAGTAGAATCCACAGTACTGGTTACATATAAGACTACTGACCTGCTTGATGAGGTTATAAATCCCTGAGGATGCATCGAGTCTCTGGTCGTCATTACTGTGGTTGGTCACCATCTTCCTTAGGATGACGCCGAAGGAGTACCAGTCCACTCCGGCGTTGTAAGCCTTCCTAGCCAGAACCTGTCATGAAGAAGAGAGCAGATATTGAGTTGGTTAAACCGTTCCACAATTTTATGTCCCCCTACTTATTCCTACTTAGTAATTGTGTGTGACCATGTAATACACTGAGATGTGACGCTCCTTTCGTTGTGGCTACACTCAGGCACAGGTTAAAGGTTTGAATGTTTTTGTTTGCATTTAAATATTGATGATCTCTGCTTAGGATAGGTCATCAATATCAATTGATGGGGGTCCAACACCTGGTACCCTTATTGATCAGCTATTAAAAAAGGGGTGTGATGCTTGAGCAAGTGCTTTAGCCTTTTCATTGTATACCAGGCATAGTGCTGTACATAGTGTAGTGGCTGTGCCTGCTATTGCAGCTCAATTCTGTTCTCTTGAATAGACCAGAACTAAAATAAAAAATAAAATAAATAAAGACTGCAGTCCCTTCAAACAGCTGATCAGACGGGGTGTCAGGAGTTGGACCCCCACAATGTTATATTGATGATCTATCATAAGGATAGCTCACCAATTGGAAGCTTCAGATGTGATACAAAGTAACTGACGTACTCCAGTCCCAGCAGAACATGCAGCTGTTACACAGGACAGATACATTGGAACGAAAGATTGCAACAAAGTCCAAGTTGCTGCCCACGTAAGACTCTCGTAATGAGGCGCTGGGGAGTGCGTGCGTTGGTAGATGAAAAGTGTAAAATGGGGAAGAAAGTCAAAAATCTTGATACTTTTGGATGTACATGTTTATTTGGCTCAATCTTTGTACTGACTCTTGGAACCTTCCAGAAATCCCCCATTTGCTGTATGACGGCCTTCTACACTCTCCGCATGCAATGGATCCATTTTATTTTTAGGGCCCACAGATAGCCGAAGATGCACCTAATATATTAAGAGTTGCACACATCTTCCAACGCCGGAGCAACATATTAAGAGCGGCGGATGAAAAGCTGGTCTTAATAGATCCACCCTGTTGTTTTTCGAAATGATGTGTGTATTTTATATTAATAACTAATGGCAGAAAGGGGTTCCGCAGCAGCTAGGGCTGAATATCAGAGAGAATATTGGGCCTCAGGTGTAATGGGTAATGTGATGTCAGGGGTCTGTGAGGCTGTGCAGTGTGTGGGGTCTGCAATGACATCTGCTAATATCATGTAGACAATATCTTACCTTGGTCTGTAAAGCAAAGTCTGCATGGACGAGGAAGGGGCTGCCCGACGCCATCTGTAGGACCCGTCGCTCCACCGTCACGTAGTCTCCACCTAGGGTAAGCAGGGCTCTCTTGCCGACGATCTTCACAGCAAAGTGCTTGCGGGTAGATGGATCCTCCGCCAGCAGGACCATTCCGAAGCTCCCGTGGCCCAGCAAGTGGTGGAACAACAGTCTCCTTCTGATGCTATCAGAGACTGCGCCCCTGGAGCCAGTTGGCTGAACGCTGCTGATGCCTAAGAGGAGAAGACATAGAGAAACTGCAGTATTAAAGGGAACCTGCTGCCTCCTACGAGCACCATAAACTATGTTACGGTGCTCACAGGCCAGATTCTGAGGAGTCTGGGGATGTAGTCTTTATACTCACCCATCTGCGAGTGTCACTCGTTGAAGTTGGCACCAGTGGACTCCGCTCCGCAGCCGGCCGCACGCACTCCCATAGAGAACAGTATGTGTGCGCGCATGCAATGGGGCTTATTTGCTATTCAAAATACAAATTATACCAGAAAACGGTCCTCCATGCTTGCGGCACATTTATCAGGTGTGTTTAGACACTTTAAGACACTTTTTACAACTGGTTTGAAAAAGGCTGCAGGACCTAAATTGTGCCAAACATTTCACCGAATTGCTGGGAATTTGGCTGCTGCAAATATTGGCGTAAAATACATAGTACTGAACGGCTGCTATTTACACTGAATGCCGCATAAATGATAAACCATGATTGCTCAGTGTAAATAGCAGCCGTTCAGTACTGAACAGCTGCTATGTTAAGTCAATGGAGAGGGCGGGTGGAGCGAGGAGTGAAATCTCTTGCAGCCTCCCCACTGTGAGCCAGCGATACTAGCTACTGTGTAACAGCACGAGAGCGAGTATGTGCGGGGACGAGTGTTGGGCATCGTAATTACATTTCTTACAAGGTCAAATAAATATTATTTTGATCCATTGTTGTCGGGCCCTTAAAAGGCATGGGACCCATGGGTCAGTGCCTACTTTACCTATTTGGTAATCTGGCACTAGTCGTCAGAAATTACCATAGTAGTTGGGGCCAGGTGGAGAAGATGTCACCACTGAGTCACTGGGCTTCTATGGATCTGTCGCCTCTCCTGACATGTCTCTTATACTACATCCTTGGATTTGAGAAAACTGTTCTGGAGCAACTTTACCTAGAACTCTGTGCAATGACGTTCCTCTGATATTCCTCCTGGAAATGAGTAAGGTCTATAGAAAGACTTTTTGTGATGTAGCTAAAATCAATCAATAGCGTTACAAAACTTCTCAGTGCCGCCGAGGCCTGATTGATAACTGGGTGTCACCATGCAATCCACCAGTAGGAGGGGTTGTACATATATAGTCATTATACTGGCGGGAGTTGGTGCATATAACTGTATTTGGGTGGAAGAGGTCTGTGCATATATCTGTACTGGGGGCGGAGCATATTATTTATTTGCAGGAAGGGTTATAGAGGAACACCACATTGCAGATTTCTAGGAAAAGATGCTGCAATATTACTGCATGGAGGATACAAGTATTTACTGAAACAGAGGTAACATGTCGGTCCTCTGATCTAGTGCCAGCATCAGACCAGGGCTCTGGGCTCCGGTATACAACACAAAAGAAAGAAAATAACACAAAATGTGCAGAATAAGAAAATGCATTTATTGCATATAAGGGAACAAAAATAGATTAAAAACACTAAAAAGCAAAACCAAATGTGCACATAGATCAAATTGAGCAAATACAATAAAAGGCAAAGCACAACCACAGCCAGTTATGGTAATGAGTATATATATATACAATACTATAACCCAAAGAACAGCTATAGAACATGCAAATAACAAGTAGTAATATACAAAAATGTGTAGAAAATAGCAGCCATATAGTGCAAAAATGTTTATTATAAAAGCATTAAAAAAAGACAATGTGACATCTAATCTATATGGTCAAAATCTCAATCCCCGTACAAGTCCCAAGGTGTGATGTAATGCTGCCGGGGGGCCCTGGAGGAGATCCTCCTAAAAAAAGCTGTTGGGCAGAAACCCCATGAGTATCACTATACGTATTCCTCAGGAAATATCTGACCAGTTTTTAGAGAGTTCCTTTAAAGTGACCCCCTGGTTGGATAAACAAAGATGGCCGGACCAGCTTCTCTGACTACTGGATGCAGTAGCTGCCAGCTAGATCCCCGGCGGGGAGGACATAGCAGGATTATTAAAGGCCAGCAAGTGCCAAGTATTGGCCATCTCCCTAGGGGCATACTACATCAGGTAGCCCCATCCTGGGATCAGCAGACATGACACAAACATGGCGGTATAAGGGCTTATTCACACCGCAGGATATAAAAGCCAAAACCAAAATACGGGAAACATGCAAATATCTCCACTAGACTTTCTACACATTCTGGTTTTTGAGGAGTAATGTTGTTGAACATAGAACACCTACAGATTGAAGCTACTACATGTTTGACAAAGATTGCGAGCATTGAGGAACAGATTAACACCAAGATATCCACTGAACAGTGGACTACAGTGCTTAAAAAGATTGATGTATCACTGCAAAAATTTAAAGAGGACATTGAGTCAGTTAAACGGACAAAGTGGTTTCGCGACCTAGACGATTACGAAAAGGGTCGCATATATAGTTGGCGCATGACTAAAAGTGAACGTAATATGCGTATACCTAGACGTGGTCGATATGCGTCTAGAAGAAAACAATTTAAGGAGTCAACGTTTGGTTTTTCCTCGGTCGGTTCCGAATCTACCGATGAATCCTCTCAGGGTTCTAATAGATCAGTTCATTTTTTAGGATCAGGCCCTTCCAATCGTGGGAGAATGAAAAATGCCGCTTCAAATCGGTTCGCAGAGGTGGAAGAAAACACGCAAGATGGAGAAAAAGGGTCACTAAGCAGGACCACACGATCCAGCAACAAAAAGGCGACAACGCAACTAACCTAGTGGTAAACATCTCATCTAGGACACTCTCGGAGGTCGAAACCACAGTTCTATCAAAAGGTTTGTCCTATTGTCCAACCCCTCAAATAGACTGGTTTGAGATTGATTTGAGTCTACGGGGCTTCTTTAGGAGACTGCGCCTTAAATCCTTCTTCTCTCAACAATCGAATGGTGACACTTCCAACAATAATGGTGACTCTAACCCTATTGGACAAGTACCTTTCACCTTACGTAAGTGTGGCATTTACAATAAGAGCAAATTTCAACCACCGGATACTAACCACATTGTTGAGACATACATCTCCCTGGTTCATGCTGACGTTAATAAATTACGCAGGCGTAATGTATCCTATAAATCTGTATCTAACCTTTCTGGTGAGGAGCGTCGGGCGCTCAGAGCGCTGTCAAGTGACGGGTCCATCACCATCAAGCCCGCCGATAAAGGCGGAGCTGTGGTGGTGATGGACTCGATCCAGTATGAGGCTGAAATTTATCGACAGCTAGCAGATCTCAACGTATATGAACCGTTATCAAACAACCCCACCAGTCAGTATCAGACTCTTCTACGGAATATTTTGTTTGACGCCGTCATGGAGGGCAACATAGATCAAGCCCTTTATGATTTCTTGTACGTAATCACACCAGTGGTGCCAACTATTTATGCATTACCTAAAATCCACAAATCTCTTGTAAACCCCCCCGGACGCCCGATCGTCTCGGGGAGGGGATCATTATTTAATCACACATCAATTTTTTTGGATAAGGTACTGCGTAGGTTTGCTACCTCGGGTGCCTCTTATGTTAAAGACACCAGTGATTTTTTAACGATCCTGAGTAAAATGACTATTTCAGGCGATGTGATTCTGGCCTCATTTGACGTGACATCGTTGTACACGTCAATTACCCATGAGAAGGGATTAGAGGCAGTGAGATACAAACTAGCATTGTCTGACATATCTCTCGAATGCGAACATGTTGTTCTATCATTACTTGAACTTATTCTGTCAAAAAATTATTTTCTTTTTGCAGGCAAATACTACAGGCAGTGCCAGGGGACCGCCATGGGTTCGAACGTAGCGCCTACCTACGCAAATATTTACATGAACAGATTTGAGGAAGAGTTTGTGTATGCGTCTGCGTTCTGGCCCATGGTGGTCTCCTGGCACCGGTATATTGATGACATATTTTTGGTGTGGCGTGGCAATGAGAGTGACTTGATGTCATTCCACTCGGAGTTAAATGGCATTTGGCCAGAACTCCAATTCACTTTGAAATATTCAAGAAACGAAATTGCGTTTTTGGACGTTCTAGTAACCAATGTTGGCGGTAGATTGGAAACCGATCTTTATGTTAAAGAAACGGACCGTAATAGTTTACTAGAATACAATAGCTTTCACCCTCGCTCCATGGTAAGGTCTTTACCGTGGAGCCAGTTAATTAGGGTTAAACGAGTTACCATTGACCACAAACTTGATATTCGTTTGTCACAGATGTGCACTAAATTTCTATCACGTGGATATCCTCAAAATGTAATCACTATGGCCACACAAAGACTGACTAATGTTCAACGTGTTGATTTGTTGTCCCCTAGATCCAGGGTGGAGGGTCCAAAACGGATCCCTTTTGTATCGGTATACAATCCTGTAAGTACACGATTATCTGCTGTTCTCAGAAAACATTGGTCATTGCTACGCATGGCCGACAATAACATTGAGGAGTTTGTTAATCCCCCCATGATGTCCTACAAAAGGGGTAAGAACTTGCGAGACATCTTGGTACACTCATTGTATGAAAAGAAATCAGGATTACAGCAAACATTATTAGCACCCCGCCGCTCGGGAAATTTCCCGTGCCTAGGGTGCTCTTGCTGCAATAATATGCTTAAGGGTGATAAATTTCACCATTCATCAACGGGTGCTGCTTTCTCGATTAAAGGTTTCTTCACGTGTTCCTCTTCTTACGTAATTTACCTTTTGTGTTGTCCATGTGGACTGCAGTACGTAGGAGAAACAACGCTTGAAGTTCGTACTAGAATTAATGGACATAAAAGCTCTATTCGTACTAAGAACCTGTCATTACCTGTTTCGCGCCATTTTGTGGAGAGTGGTCACACGGTCGGTCAACTACGATTTAGGGTGATCGACTGTGTGCCCCCGCTCTCACGTGGTGGCGATCGTGAAAAAATTCTCCTTAAAAAAGAACTCAGCTGGATCTATACTTTAGACACTTTGACGCCACGTGGCCTCAATATAGATTACAATATCACGCAATATCTATAGTGCTGTTGAACCTCACTGTATCTGTCTTACTTTTATTTGTGCATTTTTTGTATTTGGTATTTATTTTGATATGTTTGTCATATTTTTGCTTATTTATACTTTTTTTCTTTTGTTATAGTGGTGAAATATATATTCGTTTGAGATATTGGATATTGGAATCTACCGGAGTGAACTTGGAGCCACACATGGAGACTTACATCCTTTATTTGCAAACACATTTTGTACATATGCATATACAGCGGTTTCTGCTGCGTTTTTGTAGCGATTTGTACATTATGCATCTTTTTCCTTGGTGCTACTAATCCCAGCTGTTATATTTATTATGTTTCTATACATTGCGATATTTGGATGTTTGCTCTGTGTTTTGCTCCTGTTCCTCCTGTATTGTATGAATTATTTTTTGTATTTGACTAATTAATGCATGGACTTTTGTTGACACTTTGGGGTTTTTTTTACCTTTTTTCGCATTGAATACGTAGTATTTATGCGCCCCGCTTTGGAACGCACATTTTGACACGCAGGCCTTTTTTCGCAAGCTTGCGATTAATTTATGCGCCCTATTTGGAAGCGCTTATTGTGATGCGCACATGTGGCACATTCAATGACGTGTGTTCACGTGACAGTGTAGACACGCTGTATGAGGCCCCTATGCGTGGTACGTCGTGACATCATGACGTTCTATCACATGATTTTCTCCATGACGACGCCTGATGCCAGAAGTGCCCACAAGTATCCATGCATTGATTCTAAACCCTCCACATGAGGTACTGATTTGCAATTAACAACTGATTGGCTGTTTGACTGCATATATACCCTGTTGTACCATTGCTTTCATTGCATTTGAAAAAGACTTTGTGTCGAAACGTCATGTATCTGTGACTTGAGGAGGAATAAAGCTCTGCATCATTTATCTGCACCTGGTTTGCTGCCATACTTTTCTCTACATACTTGGTTTTTGAGGAGTAGATACAGTCAGAGGAGACCACAATCCATGAGCGTGTAATTTATATCTATGCACATTAATTGTTGGATTGGACATTTAATTTAATAAACACAAGAACATGAAGTTTACATCAATAGTCGGACATTTCCCATGAGTTACAGTTGGTGGCCGTGAGACATGACATGTATACTGTGTACCATCAGACAGGTGGCCATGCTAATGTAGAGAGATCTTACCTGAGCATTCAGGCTTCTCCTCCACCATGGATTTCTGTCCGGAGGACGTCCGCCGTCTTTTCTTCTCTCTGTCTCCGGATGAGTTGAAGATGGCTCCTCTCTTGGCTCCAATCTTCTCCTCTTCTTCCATTTCCTGGACCGATGTTTTGGGTCTTTTGACGGAAGACTGCCTCCCATCTGAAGATGAGTCATTGGTGTGTCTCCGTTTCTTCTCTTCCTTCTCCTGGACCGATGTTTTGGGCCTTTTAACAGAAGACTGCCTCCCATCCGAAGATGAGTCATTGGTGTGTCTCCGTTTCTTCTCTTCCTTCTCCTGGACCGATGTTTTGGGTCTTTTGACGGAAGACTGTCTCCCATCCGAAGATGAGTCATTGGTATGTCTCCGTTTCTTCTCTTCCTTCTCCTGGACCAATGTTTTGGGCCTTTTGACGGAAGACTGCCTCCCATCCGAAGATGAGTCATTGGTATGTCTCCGTTTCTTCTCTTTTGCTTTCTTTGCCTCCATAAAATCGCTCTGCTTGCCGTCTGCAGACATCTTCTCAACTGTCGCTAGTCAATCCAACTGTCACTCTGCCGTTGCTATGGAATCATGACACTTGACCTGGCCGCACTGGTCATGTGACCAGCCACCAACCAATCATAATAAAGGACAAGTATTTTGAAACTTAGATTGACTTTAAAAATATCTAAGGTCCTGTAAAATGTTCTGTAGGATACAAGGATCCACCTTTACTGATCTCAGAGGAGCCACATAAAGTGGCCATTTTTGTCTGTTACTACAGATCCTCTTATGTGGGTACTTCACCAAATCTCAGCAAGATGAATGTTTCCCCACAGTCTATGTACTATAGACATATGGATTACCATTTTTTAATAGGGGTTACCTGCTATAACCCCTTTTTCTTGCAGTTCTTGTTGGCTTGGTAAAGTGGTTTGGCCCCCAGATACCATTTATCACCTCTCCATAGGATAGCTGATTAATGTACTCTATCATTGCCAGGACCTCCACTGATCGCTAGAAAGGGGGTTTGGACTCCCCTATATGAATGGAGTGATGGTCACACATGCGCACTTCCCCTTTATTCACTGTCTATAATATTAATGAAGCTAATGGAGTATAGCCGAGTACCATGTAATGGGTGGTGTCACATCCAGATTAACCTCAGCTATAACATTACCATGTGATTTATCCCATAAGGTCAGCACCGACACAAACCGAGGCCAGAATTACTGTTCTCTGGAAATAGAATGCAAAAGTGATTGAAAAGTCTTATGTATCCCAAAATGATTCCAATGAAAACTACGTATCAGCGAGCGACAAATAAGCCCCATAGCGCTCCGGCGTCAAACATATAGAAAACAGTTTCTGGGTCTTTGGATGCGAAACACAAATACAAATCCTTCTAATGGTATTTTATCCTGCAGAAAAAATATTAGGAAAGAACTCCATAAAGTTTGTATCGCAGTAATCAAGATATCCGGATATTCAGATCACACGGGGAACGCTATAAAAACCACAAACAATGGGGGAATTGCAGTTGACTTTTCCATTTACAACTAGCAGTAAATTTATAGACTTCTACAACGTATATGACACAATGTACAAAACATCCCCCCGGCTTACTGCTGGCAATGATAAAGAATATTGGTTGGTCATTAAGGCCAAAAATAGGGTTTTCATTAAGGAGATAATAAAGAGTGTTCTTTAATATTCTGTATAATTGACTGCTGTTATTGGAGCACTTTGGGGTTTGCAGGTTGTGGTGTTTGTCCTGGCTGCCAACTCGTCCATCTGCTAACTGGATGGTTACCTGTCCCCCGTGTATTATCAGCGACCTCCATTGTCACCCAGAATTATCAGCATCCTCCATTGTCCCCATGTATTATCAGCAGCCTCCATTGTCCCCCATGTATTATCAGCGGACTCTATTGTTCCCTGTGTATTATCAGCAGTCACCATTGTAACCGTGTAATATCAGCAGCCTTCATGGTCCTCGTCTATTATCAGCAGCCTCCATTGTCCCCATGTATTATCAGCAGCCTCCATTGTCACCCGTATATTATCAGAATTCTCCCTTGTCACCCGTGCATTTTCAGCAGCCTCCAATTTCACCCGTGTATTATCAGCAGCCTCCATTGTCCCCTTGTATTATCAGCAGCCTCCATTGTCCCCGTGTATTATCAGCAGCCTCCATTGTCCCCTTGTATTATCAGCAGCCTCCATTGTCCCCAGTGTATTATAAGCAGCCTCCATTGTCCTCCAAGTATTATCAGCACCCTCCATTAGGAGTCTGTAGGTTACTATAAAACCAATAGTTGGCGCTGTAGGTTATTATAAAACCTATAGATGGTGCTGTGGTTTTTTTTAAAACCAATAGATGGCGCTTTAGGTTACCATAAAAGCAATAGATGGCACTGTACGTTACTATGAAACCAAAAGATGGCGCTTTATGTTACTATAGATGGCGCTATAGGTTATTATAAAGCCAGTAGATGGCGCTATAGGTTACAATAAAACTGATAGCGCTGTAGGTTACTATAAAACCAATAGATGGCGCTGTAGGTTACCATAAAACGAATAGATGGCTCTGTAGGTTACTATAAAACCAATAGATGGCGCTGTAAGTTACTATAAAACCAACAGATTACACAGTAGGACACTATTAAATGAAGAGATGGCGCTGGAGGTCACTCTAAAACCAACAGATGGCGATGTACGTTACTATAAAACCATTAAATGGCGCTATAGGTTATTTTAATTGTAATTGGCAATGTAAATTACAATAAAACCAATAAAAAGCCCTTTAGGGTACTATAAAACCTATAGCTGGCGCTGTGTTTTTTTTTTTAAACCAATAGATGGCGCTGCAGGTTACTATAAAACAAATAGATGGGGCTGTAAACTACTATAAAACCAATAGATGGCACTGTAAACTACTACAAAACCAATAGATGGCGCTATAGGTTACTATAAAACCAATAGATGGCTCTGTAGGTTACGATAAAACCAATAGATGGTGCTGTAGACTACAGTAAAACTAATAGATGGCACTGTTGGTAACCAAAAAACCAAAAGATGGCATTGAACGTTACTATAAAACCAATAGATGGCGCTGTAGGACACAATAAAAGCAATACATGGTGCTGAAAATTTCTATAAAACGAATAGATGGCGTTGTAGGTTACCATAAAACCAATAGATGGCGCTGTAGGTTACGATAAAACCAATAGATGGTGCTGTAGACTACAGTAAAACTAATAGATGGCACTGTTGGTAACCAAAAAACCAAAAGATGGCATTGAACGTTACTATAAAACCAATAGATGGCGCTGTAGGACACAATAAAAGCAATACATGGTGCTGAAAATTTCTATAAAACGAATAGATGGCGTTGTAGGTTACCATAAAACCAATAGATGGCGCTGTAGGTTACAATAAAACCAATAGATGGTGCTGTAAGTTATTATAAAACGAATAGATGGTGCTGTAGGTTACTATCAAACGAATAGATGGTGCTGTAGGTTACTATAAAACCAATAGATGGCTCTGTAGGTTACTATAAAACCAATAGATGGTGCTGTGAGTTATTATAAAACGAATAGATGGCGCTGTAGGTTACTATCAAACGAATAGATGGTGCTGTAGGTTACTATAAAACCAATAGATGGCTCTGTAGGTTACTATAAAACCAATAGATGGCGCTGTAGGTTTCCATAAAACCAATAGATGGCGCTGTAGGTTACAATAAAACCAATAGATGGTGCTGTAAGTTATTATAAAACGAATAGATGGCTCTGTAGGTTACTATCAAACGAATAGATGGCGCTGTAGGTTACTATCAAACGAATAGATGGCGCTGTAGGTTACTATAAAACCAATAGATGGCTCTGTAGGTTACTATAAAACCAATACATGGTGCTGTAGGTTACTATAAAACCAATAGATGGCACTATAAGTTACGATAAAAGCATTAGATTACACAGTAGGACACTATTAAATAAATAATAATAATCTTTATTTGTATAGCGCCAACTTATTCCGCAGCGCTTTCAATGAATAGATGGCGCTGGAGGTCACTCTAAAACCAACAGATGGCGATGTACCTTACTATAAAACCATTAAATGGCGCTATAGGTTATTTTAAAGCCAGTAATTGGCAATGTAAATTACAATAAAACCAATAAAAAGCCCTTTAGGTTACTATAAAACCTATAGCTGGCGCTGTGTTTTTTTTTTTAAACCAATAGATGGCGCTGCAGGTTACTATAAAACAAATAGATGGGGCTGTAAACTACTATAAAACCAATAGATGGCACTGTAAACTACTACAAAACCAATAGATGGCGCTATAGGTTACTATAAAACCAATAGATGGCTCTGTAGGTTACGATAAAACCAATAGATGGTGCTGTAGACTACAGTAAAACTAATAGATGGCACTGTTGGTAACCAAAAAACCAAAAGATGGCATTGAACGTTACTATAAAACCAATAGATGGCGCTGTAGGACACAATAAAAGCAATACATGGTGCTGAAAATTTCTATAAAACGAATAGATGGCGTTGTAGGTTACCATAAAACCAATAGATGGCGCTGTAGGTTACGATAAAACCAATAGATGGTGCTGTAGACTACAGTAAAACTAATAGATGGCACTGTTGGTAACCAAAAAACCAAAAGATGGCATTGAACGTTACTATAAAACCAATAGATGGCGCTGTAGGACACAATAAAAGCAATACATGGTGCTGAAAATTTCTATAAAACGAATAGATGGCGTTGTAGGTTACCATAAAACCAATAGATGGCGCTGTAGGTTACAATAAAACCAATAGATGGTGCTGTAAGTTATTATAAAACGAATAGATGGTGCTGTAGGTTACTATCAAACGAATAGATGGTGCTGTAGGTTACTATAAAACAAATAGATGGCTCTGTAGGTTACTATAAAACCAATAGATGGTGCTGTGAGTTATTATAAAACGAATAGATGGCGCTGTAGGTTACTATCAAACGAATAGATGGTGCTGTAGGTTACTATAAAACCAATAGATGGCTCTGTAGGTTACTATAAAACCAATAGATGGCGCTGTAGGTTACCATAAAACCAATAGATGGCGCTGTAGGTTACAATAAAACCAATAGATGGTGCTGTAAGTTATTATAAAACGAATAGATGGCTCTGTAGGTTACTATCAAACGAATAGATGGCGCTGTAGGTTACTATCAAACGAATAGATGGCGCTGTAGGTTACTATAAAACCAATAGATGGCTCTGTAGGTTACTATAAAACCAATACATGGTGCTGTAGGTTACTATAAAACCAATAGATGGCACTATAAGTTACGATAAAAGCATTAGATTACACAGTAGGACACTATTAAATAAATAATAATAATAATCTTTATTTGTATAGCGCCAACTTATTCCGCAGCGCTTTCAATGAATAGATGGCGCTGGAGGTCACTCTAAAACCAACAGATGGCGATGTACCTTACTATAAAACCATTAAATGGCGCTATAGGTTATTTTAAAGCCAGTAATTGGCAATGTAAATTACAATAAAACCAATAAAAAGCCCTTTAGGTTACTATAAAACCTATAGCTGGCGCTGTGTTTTTTTTTTAAACCAATAGATGGCGCTGCAGGTTACTATAAAACAAATAGATGGGGCTGTAAACTACTATAAAACCAATAGATGGCACTGTAAACTATAATAATAATAATACTCTTTATTTTTATAGCGCCAACTTATTCCGCAGCGCTTTCAGGCATGGATAAATGCAAAACAATACAACAATTGCAACAATTACAATGTGAGATACATTGGGTTAGACACAAATGGGTTGAGGGTGGTACAGGAGGTGCAGGGGGTGGGGAAACAGGCAGTAGGAAATTTTATGTACAGATCATTTATCAGAAGGCAAACAGGGTGGAGCACCATAGGGAGGGGCGAGGGACTAGGTCAGGAGATTTGGTATGCTTCCCTGAAGAAGTGCGTTTTTAAGGCACGTGTGAAATTCCGTGCATGGGGAATTGTCCGGATGCCTTGGGGTAGAGCATTCCAGAGGATGGGTGCTGCTCTAGTGAAGTCCTGTAGGCGAGCATGAGAGGTTCGTATTACAGGGGTGTTTAGCCTGAGGGTGTTATCTGATCGGAGTAAGCGCGCTGGGTGGTATACTGACAATAGGGAGGCGATGTATGGTGGTGCAGCGCCATGCAGAGCTTTGTGAGTGAGGTATAGCAGTTTAAATTTAGTTCTGCAGTGGATGGGCAGCCAATGCAGCGACTGGCATAGTGCAGAGGCGTCTGAATAACGACTGGATAGAAAAATGAGTCTAGCTGCTGCATTTAGTATGGATTGGAGTGGAGCGAGTCTATTGCGGGGGAGGCCAATGAGTAGCGAGTTGCAGTAGTCAAGCCGGGAGTGGATGAGCGCAACCACTAGCGTCTTTAGCGTGTCCGTGGTTAGGAACGGACGTATTTTAGCAATATTTCTGAGGTGCATGTGGCATGTTTGGGCCAGAGATTGGATATGGGGGGCAAAGGAGAGGTCAGAGTCCAGTGTGACCCCAAGGCATCGGGCATGCTGTCTGGGGGTTATAATGGTGCCAGACACTGGAATGGAGATGTTGAGGGGAGGTCGGTTAGAAGGTGGAAAGACAAGGAGGTCAGTTTTAGAGAGGTTTAGTTTGAGAAAAAGGGAGGACATAGTGTTAGAGACAGCGGACAGACAGTCGGTGATATTTTGGAGGAATGGTCCAGAGATCTCACGAGAGGAGGTGTATAGTTGGGTGTCGTCAGCGTAGAGATGGTATTGGAGGCCAAATCTGTGGATGGTTTGTCCAATTGGGGCAGTATAGATAGAGAAAAGAAGGGGACCAAGGACCGAGCCCTGGGGTACCCCGACAGCGAGAGGAAGTGGAGCAGAGATAGAACCAGCAAAGGAAACACTGAAAGAGCGGTCAGAGAGGTAGGAAGAGAACCAGGAGAGAGCAGTATCCTTTAGACCAATAGAGCGGAGCATAGTGAGAAGGAGATTATGGTCGACAGTGTCAAATGCAGCAGACAGGTCAAGGAGGATTAGTAGGGAGTAATCACCTCTCGACTTTGCAGTCATCAGGTCATTTGTTACTTTTGTAAGGGCAGTTTCGGTCGAGTGTAGAGAGCGGAAACCAGACTGGAGGGGGTCGAGGAGCGAGTTGTCAGAGAGAAACCTAGTAAGGCGGGAGTAGACCAGGCGTTCCAGTAATTTGGAGATAAAGGGGAGGTTTGCGACGGGTCGGTAGTTGGCAGCATTAGTCGGGTCAAGGGTGGGTTTTTTAAGCAGAGGGGATATAATGGAGTGTTTGAATGAGGAGGGAAATGTGCCAGAGGTTAGGGAGAGGTTGCAGATTGTGGTAAGGTGAGTAATGAGAGCTGGGGAAAGGGAGCAGAGGAGGTGAGAGGGGAGAGGGTCGCTAGCGCAGGTGGTGGGGCGGGCAGCAGAAAGGAGCCTGGAGACTTCTTCCTCTGTCGTTGGTTCTAGCGTAGATAGTGAGTAGGTGCTGGATGCAGTGCTGATGAAACTGGGATCAGGGCTAACCATGCCGCTTTCAGAGATTTCTTTTCGAATGTGGTCGATCTTTTCTTTGAAATAGGCAGCTAGTTCTCCGGCAGTCAGGTCTGTCACAGGGGCCTGTTCCTTGGGGCTGAGGAGGGAGTGAAAGGTCTCAAAGAGTTGTTTAGGGTTGTGGGATAGTGAGGAGACAAGGGAGGTGAAATAAACTTGTTTGGCATGGTGAAGGGCTAGGTTATATGTTTTAAGCATGAATTTGAAGTGGAGGAAGTCTGCCGGCAGCTTTGACTTTCTCCACAGCCGCTCGGCGCACCTGATGCACCGCCGGATGAAGCGCGTTTGGGACGTGAGCCAGGGTTGCCGTGGTGTGCGTTTGATGGCTCGCGTCACGGGCGGTGCCACTTCATCCAAGGCACGGCTGAGGGTGGTGTGGTAATATTCGGCTGCCAGGTTAGTAAACTACTACAAAACCAATAGATGGCACTGTAAACTACTACAAAACCAATAGATGGCGCTATAGGTTACTATAAAACCAATAGATGGCTCTGTAGGTTACGATAAAACCAATAGATGGTGCTGTAGACTACAGTAAAACTAATAGATGGCACTGTTGGTAACCAAAAAACCAATAGATGGCATTGAACGTTACTATAAAACCAATAGATGGCGATGTAGGACACAATAAAAGCAATACATGGTGCTGAAAATTACTATAAAACGAATAGATGGCGTTGTAGGTTACCATAAAAGCAATAGATGGTGCTGTAAGTTATTACAAAATGAATAGATGGTGCTGTAGGTTACTATCAAACGAATAGATGGTGCTGTAGGTTACTATAAAACCAATAGATGGCTCTGTAGGTTACTATAAAACCAATAGATGGCGCTGTAGGTTACTATAAAACCAATAGATGGCTCTGTAGGTTACTATAAAACCAATAGATGGCGCTGTAGGTTACTATAAAACCAATAGATGGCACTGTAAGTTACTATAAAAGCATTAGATTACACAGTAGGACACTATTAAATAAATAATAATAATCTTTATTTGTATAGCGCCAACTTATTCCGCAGCGCTTTCAATGAATAGATGGCGCTGCAGGTTACTCTAAAACCAATAGATGGCGATGTAGGTTACTATAAATCCATTAGATGGCACTATAGGTTATTTTAAAGCCAGTAGTTGGCAATGTAAGTTACAATAAAACCAATAAAAAGCGCTATAGGTCACTATAAAACCAATAGATGGCGCTGTGGGTTACCATAAAACCAATAGATGGCACTGTAGGACACAGTAAAACCAATAGATGGCGCTGAAAATTACTATAAAACGAACAGATGGCACTGTAAACTACTACAAAACCAATAGATGGCGCTATAGGTTACTATAAAACCAATAGATGGCTCTGTAGGTTACGATAAAACCAATAGATGGCGCTGTATGACACTATAAAACCAATAGATGGCGATGCAGACTACTGTAAAACCAATAGATGGGGCTGTAGGCTACTAGAAAACCAATAGATAGCGCTATACTTTACTTTAGAAACCAATAGATGGCGCTGTACTTAACTATAAAACCAATAGATGGCGCCGTACCTTCCTATAAAACCAATACATGGCGCTGTACGTTACTATAAAACCAATAGATGGCGCTGTACGTTAGTATAAAATCAATAGCTTGCATAGTAGGACACTATAAAACTAATGAATGGCACTGTACATTATTATAAAATCAATAGATGGCGCTGTAGGTTACGATAAAACCAAAACATGGCGATGTAGGATACTATAAAACTAATAGATGGTGTTGAACGTTACTATGAAACCCACAGAGATGGCGGTGTAGGTTACTGTAAAACCAATAGATGGCGCTGTATGTTACTATAAAACCAACAGATGGCGCCATACATTACTATAAAACCAATAGATGGCGCTGTAATACACTATAAAACCAATAGATGGTGCTGTAGGTTACTATAAAACCAATAGATGGCGCAGTAGATTACCATACAACCAAGCAATGGCGCTAAAGGTTACTATAAAACCAATCGATGGTGTTATACGTTAGTATAAAGCCAGTAGATGACGCTGTAAGTTACTATAAAACCAATCGATGGCGCTCTATTTTACAATAAAACCAATAGATGGCGCTGCAGGTTACTATAAAACCAATCGATGGCGCTCTAGTTTACAATAAAGCCAATAGATGGTGCTGTAGGTTACTATGAAACCAATAGATGGCACTGTAGGGCACTATAAAACCAAAAGATGGCGCTGTACATTACTATAAAACCAATAGATTGCGCTGTAGGTTACTATAAATCCAATAGATGGCGCTGTAGGTTACTATGAAACCAATAGATGGCGCTGTACATTACTGTAAAACCAATAGATGGCGATATAGATTACTATAAAACCAATCAATGGCGTTGTAGGTTTCTATAAAACCAATAGATGGCGCTGTAGGTTACTATAAAACGAATCGATGGCGCTCTAATTTACAGTAAAACCAATAGATGGCGCTGTAGGTTAGTATGAAACCAATAGATGGCGCTGTACATTACAGTAAAACCAATAGGTGGCGCTGTACGTTACTATAAAACCAATAGATGGCGCTGCAAGTTACTATAAAACCAATAGATGGCGCTGTAGGTTACTATAAATCCAATAGATGGCACTGTAGGACACTATAAAACCAAAAGATGGCACTGTACATTACTATAAAACCAAAAGATGGTGCTGTAGGTTACTATAAAACCAATAGATGGCGTTGTAGGTTACTATGAAACCAATAGATGGCGCTGTACATTACTGTAAAACCAACAGATGGCGCTGTACATTACTATAAAACCAATCAATGGCGTTCAACGTTACTATAAAACCAATAGATGGCGTTGTAGGACACTAAAAATCCAATTGATGGCTCTGTAGGACACTATAAATCCAATAGATGGCACTGTAGGACACTATAGAACCAATAGATGGCACTGTAGGTTACTATAAAACCAATAGATGGCGCTGTAGGTTACTATAAAAGCAATAGAAGACGCTGTAGGCTACTATAAAACCAATAGATGGCGCTGTACATTACTGTAAAACCAATAGATGGCGATATAGATTACTATAAAACCAATCAATGGCGTTGTAGGTTTCTATAAAACCAATAGATGGCGCTGTAGGTTACTATAAAACGAATCGATGGCGCTCTAATTTACAGTAAAACCAATAGATGGCGCTATAGGTTAGTATGAAACCAATAGATGGCGCTGTACATTACAGTAAAACCAATAGGTGGCGCTGTACGTTACTATAAAACCAATAGATGGCGCTGCAAGTTACTATAAAACCAATAGATGGCGCTGTAGGTTACTATAAATCCAATAGATGGCACTGTAGGACACTATAAAACCAAAAGATGGCACTGTACATTACTATAAAACCAAAAGATGGTGCTGTAGGTTACTATAAAACCAATAGATGGCGTTGTAGGTTACTATGAAACCAATAGATGGCGCTGTACATTACTGTAAAACCAACAGATGGCGCTGTACATTACTATAAAACCAATCAATGGCGTTCAACGTTACTATAAAACCTATAGATGGCGTTGTAGGACACTATAAATCCAATTGATGGCTCTGTAGGACACTATAAATCCAATAGATGGCACTGTAGGACACTATAGAACCAATAGATGGCACTGTAGGTTACTATAAAACCAATAGATGGCGCTGTAGGTTACTATAAAAGCAATAGAAGACGCTGTAGGCTACTATAAAACCAATAGATGGCGCTGTACATTACTGTAAAACCAATAGATGGCGATATAGATTACTATAAAACCAATCAATGGCGTTGTAGGTTTCTATAAAACCAATAGATGGCGCTGTAGGTTACTATAAAACGAATCGATGGCGCTCTAATTTACAGTAAAACCAATAGATGGCGCTGTAGGTTAGTATGAAACCAATAGATGGCGCTGTGCATTACAGTAAAACCAATAGGTGGCGCTGTACGTTACTATAAAACCAATAGATGGCGCTGCAAGTTACTATAAAACCAATAGATGGCGCTGTAGGTTACTATAAATCCAATAGATGGCACTGTAGGACACTATAAAACCAAAAGATGGCACTGTACATTACTATAAAACCAAAAGATGGTGCTGTAGGTTACTATAAAACCAATAGATGGCGTTGTAGGTTACTATGAAACCAATAGATGGCGCTGTACATTACTGTAAAACCAACAGATGGCGCTGCACATTACTATAAAACCAATCAATGGCGTTCAACGTTACTATAAAACCTATAGATGGCGTTGTAGGACACTATAAATCCAATTGATGGCTCTGTAGGACACTATAAATCCAATAGATGGCACTGTAGGACACTATAGAACCAATAGATGGCACTGTAGGTTACTATAAAACCAATAGATGGCGCTGTAGGTTACTATAAAAGCAATAGAAGACGCTGTAGGCTACTATAAAACCAATAGATGGCGCTGTATGCTACTATAAAACCAATAGATTACGTGGTAGATTACTGTAAAACCAAGCGATGGCGCTGTACGTTTCTATAAAACAAATGGATGGCGCCGTACGTTACTATAACAGCAATAGATGGCGCTGTACGTTACTATAAAACCTATAGTTGGGTCTGTATGTTTTTATAAAACCTATAGATGGCGCCGTACATTACTATAAAACAATAAGATGGTGCTCTAGTTTACAATAAAACCCATAGATGTCGTTGTAGGTTACTATGAAACCAATAGATGACGCGGTAGATTTCTATAAAACCAATAGATGGCACTGTTGGACACTATAAAACCGATAGATGGCGCTGTACATTACTGTAAAACCAATAGATGGCGCCGTGTCCTTCCTATAAAACTAATACTTGGCGCCGTAGGTTACTATAAAACCTATAGATAGTGCTGTACATTACTCTAGAACCTATAGATGGTGACGTACCTTCCGATAAAACCTATAGATGAAGCTGTACGTTACTATAAAACCTATAGATGGCGCTGTACGTTACTGTAAACCCAAAAAAAGGCGCTGTACATTGCTATAAAACCAATGGATGGTGCTGTACACTACTATAAAACCAATACATGGCGCTGTACCTTACTTTAAAACCTATAGATGGTGCTGTACGTTACTATAAAACCGATAGATGGCGCTGTACGTTACTATAAAACCAATACATGGCGCTGTACATTACTGTAAAACCAATAGATAGCGCTGTAGGTTACTATGAACCCAATAGATGGCACTGCAGGACACTATAAAACCAATAGATGGCGCTGTAGGTTACTATAAATCCAATAGATGACGTGGTAGATTACTATAAAACCAAAGGATGACCAGGTAGATTACTATAAAACCAATACATGGCACCATACGTTACTATAAAACCAATACATGGCACCATACGTTACTATAAAACCAATAGATGGCGCTGTACATTACTGTAAAATCAATAGATGGCGCTGTACATTACTGTAAAAGCAATAGCTGGCGCTGTACGTTACTATAAAACCAATAGATGGCGCTGTATGTTACTATAAAATTTATAAATGACGCCGTACGTTACTATAAAACAAACAGTGGGCGCTCTACATTACTATAAAACCTATAGATAGTGCTGTGCGATACTATAAAACCTATAGATGGTGATGCACCTTCTGATAAAACCAATGGAGGTCGCTATACGTTACTATAAAACCAATAGATGATGCTCTATATTAGTATAAAACCAATATATGGCGCTGTACATTACTGTAAAACCAATAGATGGCACTGTACATTATTTTTAAACCAATCTATGGCGTTGTACGTTACTATAAAACCAAAAATGGCGCTTTACATTACTGTAAAACTAATAGATGGCACTGTACGTTACTATAAAACCTTTAGATGGCGCTCTACATTACTAGAAAACCAATAGATGGCGCTGTACTTTACTATAAAACCAATAGATGGCACTGCAGGACATTATAAAACCAATAGATGGTGCTCTAGTTTACAATAAAACCAATAGATGGCGCTATAAATTACAGTAAAATAAATAGATGGCGCTGTACGTTACTATAAAACCAATACATGGCGAAGTACGTTACTATAAAACCTATATATGGCGTTGTACATTACTATAAAACCTATAAATAGCGCTGTACATTACTGTAAAACCAATAGATGGCGCTGTACATTAATATAAAGCTATAGTTGGCGCTGTACGTTACTATAAAACTGATACATGGCGCTGTACGTTACTATAAAACCTATACATGGCGCTGTACATTACTATAAAACCTATAGATAGTGCTGTACGATACTATAAAACCAATATATGGCGCTGTACATTACTATAAAACGTATAGTTGGCGCTGTACTTTACTATAAACCATTGATGGCGCTGTACGTTACTATAAAACCAATAGATGGTGACGTACCTTCCGATAAAACAAATAAATGGCGCCGTACGTTACTATATAACCAATAGATGGAGCTGTGCATTACTATAAAAGCAATATATGGCGCTGTACATTACTGTAAAACCAAGAGATGGCGCTGTACATTACTGTAAAACCAATAGATGGAGCTGTACATTAGTATAAAACCGATAGATGGCGCCGCACCTTCCTATAAATTAATACATGGCGCCGTACGTTACTATAAAATCATAAGATGGCACTGTGCATTACTATGAAACAAATAGATGGAGCTGTAGTTTACTATAAAAAATGATAGCTGGCGCTGTACATTAGTGTAAAACCAATAGATGGTGCAGTAGGTTACTAAAAAAAACCAATAGATGGCGCTATACATTACTGTAAAACCAATAGATGGCGCTGTACATTATTTTAAAACCAATCGATGGCGTTGTATGTTACTATAAAACCTATAGATGGCGCTGCAGGACACTATAAAACCAATATATGGAGCTGTACATTACTATAAAACCAATAGATGGCGCTGTACATTATTATAAAACCTATAGATGGCGCTGTAGGTTACTGTAAAACCAATAGATGGCACTGTACCTTACTATAAAACCAATAGATGGTGCTCTAGTTTACAATAAAACCAATAGATGGCGCTGTAGGTTACTATAAAACGAATAGATGGCACTTTAGGCTACTATAAAACGAACAGATGGCGCTGTAGTTTACGGTAACATCAATAGATGACGCTGTAGGTTACTGTAAAATCAATAGAAGGCGCTGTAGGTTACTAAAAAAACCAATAGATGGCGCTGTAGCTTACTGTAAAATCAATAGATGACGTTATACATTATTATAAAACCAATCGATGGCGCTGTACCTTACTATAAAACAAATAGATGGTGCTCTAGTTTACAATAAAACCAATAGGTGGCGTTGTAGGTTACTCTAAAACGAATAGATGGCATTGTGCGTTACTATAAAACCAATAGATGGCGCTGTAGGTTACTGTAAAATCAATAGATGGCGTTGTACTTTACAATAAAACCTATAGATGGCGCTGTACGTTACTATAAAACCAATAGATGGCGCTGTATGTTACTATAAAACCTATAGATGGCGCTGTACGTTACTATAAAACAAATAGATGGCACTGTAGGACACTATAAAACCAATAGATGGCGCTGTAGGATACTATTAAACCAATAGATAGTGCTGTACGTTACTATAAAACCTATAGATGGTGACGTACCTTCCGATAAAACAATTAAATGGCGCTGTACGTTACTATAAAAGCAATATATGGTGCTGTACATTACTATAAAACCTATAGTTGGCGCTGTACATTACTGTAAAACATATACTGTAGATGGTGCTGTACACTACTATAAAACCAATAAATGGTACTCCAGTGTACAATAAAACCAATAGATGGCGATGTAGGTTACTATGAAACCAATAGATGGTTCTGTATATTACTGTAAAACCAATAGATGGTGCTGTACATTACTATAAAACCAATAGATGGCGCTGTAAATTACTATAAAACCAATATATGGCGCTGTACATTACTATAAAACCAATAGATGGCACTGCAGGACACTATAAAACCAATAGATGGTGCTCTAGTCTATATATATAAAATTGAATGTATGTCTGTGTGCGTGCGTGCGTGTCTGTTTGTCCTTTATGCGCTACTACACCATTCATCCGATCGCCATGAAACTTTGGGAAGTTGTTAAGTACACTCCTGGGAAGATTATAGGCATAGTACAAATATCCTACGATAAATGGCGCGCGTGCGGGCGTCGTCGAAAGTTACGCCCCCCCCCCCCCCCACGTAGATCGTTCGATTTCCATCACTGCCACTAATTTTCTCGCTTCCCAATGTCATAGAAACTTGAAATTTGGCACGAGCATTGAATCTGTCATAAATAGGAAACGCTAATGGGTCCCAACTCGATTATTCAATTCTATGCGCAAAAGAATTAGCGTCCAAATTTTACGTACGGAAACTAATTTTCTCGCTTCCCAATGTCATAGAAACGTGAAATTTGGCACGGGCATTAAATATGTCATAAATAGGAAACGCTAATCGGTCCCAACTCGATTATTCAATTCTATGCGCCAAAGAATTAGCGTCCAAATTTTACGTACGGAATCGAATTCTCTCGCTTCCCAATGTAATAGAAACGTGAAATTTGGCAGGAGCATTGATTATGTCATAAATAGGAAAAGCTAATGGGTCCCAACTCCATTATTCAATTCTATGCGCCAAAGAATTAGCGTCCAAATTTTACATACGGAATCTAATTTTCTCGCTTCCCAATGTCATAGAAACTTAAAATTTGGCACGAGCATTGATTATGTCATAAATAGGAAACGCTAATGGGTCCCAACTCCATTATTTAATTCTATGCGCAAAAGAATAAGCGTCCAAATTTTACATACGAAATGTAATTTTCTCGCTTCCCAATGTCATAGAAACGTGAAATTTGGCACGGGCATTGAATATGTCATAAATAGGAAACGCTAATCGGTCCCAACTCGATTATTCAATTCTATGCGCCAAAGAATTAGCGTCCAAATTTTACGTACGGAATCGAATTCTCTCGCTTCCCAATGTAATAGAAACGTGAAATTTGGCAGGAGCATTGATTATGTCATAAATAGGAAAAGCTAATGGGTCCCAACTCCATTATTCAATTCTATGCGCCAAAGAATTAGCGTCCAAATTTTACGTACGGAATCTAATTTTCTCGCTTCCCAATGTCATAGAAACTTAAAATTTGGCACGAGCATTGATTATGTCATAAATAGGAAAAGCTAATGGGTCCCAACTCCATTATTTAATTCTATGCGCAAAAGAATAAGCGTCCAAATTTTACGTACGAAATGTAATTTTCTCACTTTCCGGTGTCATACAAACGTGAAATTTGGCACGAGCATTGATTATGTCATGAATAGGAAAAGTTAATGGGTCCCAACTCGATTATTCAATTCTATGCGCAAAAGAATTAGCGTCCACATTTTACGTACGGAATCGAATTCTCTCGCTTCCCAATGTAATAGAAACGTGAAATTTGGCAGGAGCATTGATTATGTCATAAATAGGAAAAGCTAATGGGTCCCAACTCGATTATTCAATTCTATGCGCCAAAGAATTAGCGTCCAAATTTTACGTACGGAATCTAATTTTCTCGCTTCCCAATGTCATAGAAACTTAAAATTTGGCACGAGCATTGATTATGTCATAAATAGGAAAAGCTAATGGGTCCCAACTCCATTATTTAATTCTATGCGCAAAAGAATAAGCGTCCAAATTTTACGTACAAAATGTAATTTTCTCACTTTCCGGTGTCATACAAACGTGAAATTTGGCACGAGCATTGATTATGTCATGAATAGGAAAAGTTAATGGGTCCCAACTCGATTATTTAATTCTATGCGCAAAAGAATTAGCGTCCAAATTTTACGTACGGAATCGAATTCTCTCGCTTCCCAATGTAATAGAAACGTGAAATTTGGCACGAGCATTGATTATGTCATAAATAAGAAAAGATAATGGGTCCCAACTCCATTATTCAATTCATAGATGGCGCTATAAATTACAGTAAAATAAATAGATGGCGATGTACGTTACTATAAAACCAATACATGGCGAAGTACGTTACTATAAAACCTATATATGGCGTTGTACGTTACTATAAAACCTATAAATAGCGCTGTACATTACTGTAAAACCAATAGATGGCGCTGTACATTAATATAAAGCTATAGTTGGCGCTGTACGTTACTATAAAACTGATACATGGCGCTGTACGTTACTATAAAACCTATACATGGCGCTGTACATTACTATAAAACCTATAGATAGTGCTGTACGATACTATAAAACCAATATATGGCACTGTACATTACTATAAAACCTATAGTTGGCGCTGTACGTTACTATAAAACCAATAGATGGTGACGTACCTTCCGATAAAACAAATAAATGGCGCCGTACGTTACTATATAACCAATAGATGGAGCTGTGCATTACTATAAAAGCAATATATGGCGCTGTACATTACTGTAAAACCAAGAGATGGCGCTGTACATTACTGTAAAACCAATAGATGGAGCTGTACATTAGTATAAAACCGATAGATGGCGCCGCACCTTCCTATAAATTAATACATGGCGCCGTACGTTACTATAAAATCATAAGATGGCACTGTGCATTACTATGAAACCAATAGATGGAGCTGTAGTTTACTATAAAAAATGATAGCTGGCGCTGTACATTAGTGTAAAACCAATAGATGGTGCAGTAGGTTACTAAAAAAACCAATAGATGGCGCTATACATTACTGTAAAACCAATAGATGGCGCTGTACATTATTTTAAAACCAATCGATGGCGTTGTATGTTACTATAAAACCTATAGATGGCGCTGCAGGACACTATAAAACCAATATATGGAGCTGTACATTACTATAAAACCAATAGATGGCGCTGTACATTATTATAAAACCTATAGATGGCGCTGTAGGTTACTGTAAAACCAATAGATGGCACTGTACCTTACTATAAAACCAATAGATGGTGCTCTAGTTTACAATAAAACCAATAGATGGCGCTGTAGGTTACTATAAAACGAATAGATGGCACTTTAGGCTACTATAAAACGAACAGATGGCGCTGTAGTTTACGGTAACATCAATAGATGACGCTGTAGGTTACTGTAAAATCAATAGAAGGCGCTGTAGGTTACTAAAAAAACCAATAGATGGCGCTGTAGCTTACTGTAAAATCAATAGATGACGTTATACATTATTATAAAACCAATCGATGGCGCTGTACCTTACTATAAAACAAATAGATGGTGCTCTAGTTTACAATAAAACCAATAGGTGGCGTTGTAGGTTACTCTAAAACGAATAGATGGCATTGTGCGTTACTATAAAACCAATAGATGGCGCTGTAGGTTACTGTAAAATCAATAGATGGCGTTGTACTTTACAATAAAACCTATAGATGGCGCTGTACGTTACTATAAAACCAATAGATGGCGCTGTATGTTACTATAAAACCTATAGATGGCGCTGTACGTTACTATAAAACAAATAGATGGCACTGTAGGACACTATAAAACCAATAGATGGCGCTGTAGGATACTATTAAACCAATAGATAGTGCTGTACGTTACTATAAAACCTATAGATGGTGACGTACCTTCCGATAAAACAATTAAATGGCGCTGTACGTTACTATAAAAGCAATATATGGTGCTGTACATTACTATAAAACCTATAGTTGGCGCTGTACATTACTGTAAAACATATACTGTAGATGGTGCTGTACACTACTATAAAACCAATAAATGGTACTCCAGTGTACAATAAAACCAATAGATGGCGATGTAGGTTACTATGAAACCAATAGATGGTTCTGTATATTACTGTAAAACCAATAGATGGCGCTGTACATTACTATAAAACCAATAGATGGCGCTGTAAATTACTATAAAACCAATATATGGCGCTGTACATTACTATAAAACCAATAGATGGCACTGCAGGACACTATAAAACCAATAGATGGTGCTCTAGTCTATATATATAAAATTGAATGTATGTCTGTGTGCGTGCGTGCGTGTCTGTTTGTCCTTTATGCGCTACTACACCATTCATCCGATCGCCATGAAACTTTGGGAAGTTGTTAAGTACACTCCTGGGAAGATTATAGGCATAGTACAAATATCCTACGATAAATGGCGCGCGTGCGGGCGTCGTCGAAAGTTACGCCCCCCCCCCCCCCCACGTAGATCGTTCGATTTCCATCACTGCCACTAATTTTCTCGCTTCCCAATGTCATAGAAACTTGAAATTTGGCAGGAGCATTGAATCTGTCATAAATAGGAAACGCTAATGGGTCCCAACTCGATTATTCAATTCTATGCGCCAAAGAATTAGCGTCCAAATTTTACGTACGGAAACTAATTTTCTCGCTTCCCAATGTCATAGAAACGTGAAATTTGGCACGGGCATTGAATATGTCATAAATAGGAAATGCTAATCGGTCCCAACTCGATTATTCAATTCTATGCGCCAAAGAATTAGCGTCCAAATTTTACGTACGGAATCGAATTCTCTCGCTTCCCAATGTAATTGAAACGTGAAATTTGGCAGGAGCATTGATTATGTCATAAATAGGAAAAGCTAATGGGTCCCAACTCCATTATTCAATTCTATGCGCCAAAGAATTAGCGTCCAAATTTTACGTACGGAATCTAATTTTCTCGCTTCCCAATGTCATAGAAACTTAAAATTTGGCACGAGCATTGATTATGTCATAAATAGGAAAAGCTAATGGGTCCCAACTCCATTATTTAATGCTATGCGCAAAAGAATAAGCGTCCAAATTTTACATACGAAATGTAATTTTCTCACTTTCCTGTGTGATGCAAACGTGAAATTTGGCACGAGCATTGATTATGTCATGAATAGGAAAAGTTAATGGGTCCCAACTCGATTATTTAATTCTATGCGCAAAAGAATTAGCGTCCAAATTTTACGTACGGAATCGAATTCTCTCGCTTCCCAATGTAATAGAAACGTGAAATTTGGCACGAGCATTGATTATGTCATAAATAAGAAAAGATAATGGGTCCCAACTCCATTATTCAATTCATAGATGGCGCTATAAATTACAGTAAAATAAATAGATGGCGCTGTACGTTACTATAAAACCAATACATGGCGAAGTACGTTACTATAAAACCTATATATGGCGTTGTACGTTACTATAAAACCTATAAATAGCGCTGTACATTACTGTAAAACCAATAGATGGCGCTGTACATTAATATAAAGCTATAGTTGGCGCTGTACGTTACTATAAAACTGATACATGGCGCTGTACGTTACTATAAAACCTATACATGGCGCTGTACATTACTATAAAACCTATAGATAGTGCTGTACGATACTATAAAACCAATAGATGGCGCTGTACATTACTATAAAACCTATAGTTGGCGCTGTACTTTACTATAAACCATTGATGGCGCTGTACGTTACTATAAAACCAATAGATGGTGACGTACCTTCCGATAAAACAAATAAATGGCGCCGTACGTTACTATATAACCAATAGATGGAGCTGTGCATTACTATAAAAGCAATATATGGCGCTGTACATTACTGTAAAACCAAGAGATGGCGCTGTACATTACTGTAAAACCAATAGATGGAGCTGTACATTAGTATAAAACCGATAGATGGCGCCGCACCTTCCTATAAATTAATACAGGGCGCCGTACGTTACTATAAAATCATAAGATGGCACTGTGCATTACTATGAAACCAATAGATGGAGCTGTAGTTTACTATAAAAAATGATAGCTGGCGCTGTACATCAGTGTAAAACCAATAGATGGTGCAGTAGGCTACTAAAAAAACCAATAGATGGCGCTATACATTACTGTAAAACCAATAGATGGCGCTGTACATTATTTTAAAACCAATCAATGGCGTTGTATGTTACTATAAAACCTGTAGATGGCGCTGCAGGACACTATAAAACCAATATATGGAGTTGTACATTACTATAAAACCAATAGATGGCGCTGTACATTATTATAAAACCTATAGATGGCGCTGTAGGTTACTGTAAAACCAATAGATGGCACTGTACCTTACTATAAAACCAATAGATGGTGCTCTAGTTTACAATAAAACCAATAGATGGCACTGTAGGTTACTATAAAACGAATAGATGGCACTTTAGGCTACTATAAAACGAACAGATGGCGCTGTAGTTTACGGTAACATCAATAGATGACGCTGTAGGTTACTGTAAAATCAATAGAAGGCGCTGTAGGTTACTAAAAAAACCAATAGATGGCGCTGTAGGTTACTGTAAAATCAATAGATGACGTTATACATTATTATAAAACCAATCGATGGCGCTGTACCTTACTATAAAACAAATAGATGGTGCTCTAGTTTACAATAAAACCAATAGGTGGCGTTGTAGGTTACTCTAAAACGAATAGATGGCATTGTACGTTACTATAAAACCAATAGATGGCGCTGTAGGTTACTGTAAAATCAATAGATGGCGTTGTACTTTACAATAAAACCTATAGATGGCGCTGTACGTTACTATAAAACCAATAGATGGCGCTGTATGTTACTATAAAACCTATAGATGGCGCTGTACGTTACTATAAAACAAATAGATGGCACTGTAGGACACTATAAAACCAATAGATGGCGCTGTAGGATACTATTAAACCAATAGATAGTGCTGTACGTTACTATAAAACCTATAGATGGTGACGTACCTTCCGATAAAACAATTAAATGGCGCTGTACGTTACTATAAAAGCAATATATGGTGCTGTACATTACTATAAAACCTATAGTTGGCGCTGTACATTACTGTAAAACATATACTGTAGATGGCGCTGTACACTACTATAAAACCAATAAATGGTACTCCAGTGTACAATAAAACCAATAGATGGCGATGTAGGTTACTATGAAACCAATAGATGGTTCTGTATATTACTGTAAAACCAATAGATGGCGCTGTACATTACTATAAAACCAATAGATGGCGCTGTAAATTACTATAAAACCAATAGATGGCGCTGTACATTACTATTATTCACCAACAAGAACTTTACTAATAATAAAATTTCAAATCTTTATTTAAATATGTTAAAAAAGAGCCATATGCATATCTGCAGAAATAAATTCCTTCAGAAAAACGTAAGTGTCCATACGATGCTTGGACTCTTCTGCCCAGTAAATGTGGGCTTCTTGATTTCTTTGACTCCTCTGCCCCGTATATGTGGGCTTCTTGAACTTTCTGCCCCATAAATGTGGGCTCTCTAACTATCATCTGTCACATAAATGCGGGCTTATTGAAGCAACATACGCCCCCTGAATATGGGCTTTCTTTGATTCTCTATGTCCCATAACTTTTGGGCCGTGTAATAGATCAATGCTCAGCCCTTTAAGTGTCCCCCATATATTTTAATGGTGGTGATTGGAGGCTGATGCACCTGTTGCCTATCATTATCAAGTATAGACAACACACACAAGTGAGACCTAGCAGATGTATGTTCTGTTGTCTTCTGCTATCAGCACAACATTTGCAAGAGAGATTTAGCATTTATATGTATCCCATAAAGGTGGGCTCGAAGAGGAGGATAAAGTGATCAGCTTCATAAACTGGCAGAGTGTATTCACTACTCTGCACTGAGTCTTGCCTCTATCAGCGCAGACCTTTCGGTTTTCATAAACTGAACCAATCTGAATGAAGCAGATCACTAATTGGAGCATACACAGTCAGAAAAATAATAAAAGGGCTTTAATAAGCCAAAGTGTAGAAAATCTTTTTTCCATCCTGATGAAATGATACGCGTACAGTGTCATAGAAACGCGTCGATGGACTCTAATGGATTCATAAATTGAATCTTTTGAAGAAAGCCTCTAACTCTTAATAAAGTTGAGGAAGTTTGTAAAAACACTTACTAAACCGGTCACTGAACGAATGCGATACTGTATATACATATGAATAGGCCTTTTACGGTTTAATATACAGTTTTGCCTTATCTGTTCAGTGCGGCAAGAGAGTAAAATTAACTCTGAGAAGTTCTATCTGACATAACGAGGTGTGTTAGGTGTTATCCAACTCGACACCCTTTGTCATTGTGGGTAATAATAAAAAAATTTGGCTACACATATAAGTCATCTTTGCTGTGTCCAAGCATCGTATGGACACTTAAGTTTTTCTGAAGGAATTTATTTGTGCAGATATGCATATGGCTCTTTTTTAATATATTTAAATAAAGATTTGAAATTTTATTATTAGTAAAGTTCTTGTCAGTGAAGAATTGTTAAAAGTTTATAAGGACTCATAGGCCACTGTGACTTTGTACATTACTATTAAACCTATAGATGGCGATGTACGTTACTATAAATCCAATAGATGGAGCTGTAGGACAGTATAAAACCAGTAGCTGGCGCTGTAGGTTACTATAAAACCAATAGATGGCGCTGTACATTATTATAAAACCAATCGATGGCGTTCTAGTTTACAATAAAAGCAATATATGGTGCTGTAGGTTACCATAAAACCAATAGATGGCGCTGTACATTACTGTAAAACCAATAGATGGCGCTGTACATTATTATAAAACCAATCGATGGCGCTGTAGGTTACTTTAAAACCAATATATGGTGCCTAGTTTACAATGAAACCAATAGATGGCGCTGAAGGACACTATAAAACCAATTGATGGCACTGTAGATTACTATAAAGCCAATCGATGGCGTTCTATGTTATTATAAAACCAATAGATGGCGCCGCACCTTCGTATAAAATTAATAGATGGCGCTGCACGTTACTATAAAACCAATAGATGGCACTGTAAGTTACTATAAAAACAATCGATGGCGTTCTACGTTACTATAAAACCAATATACGGTGCTCTAGTTTGCAATAAAACCAATAGATTTCGCTGCAGGTTACTATGAAACCAATAGATGGTACTGTACATTACTATAAAACAAATCAATGGCGTTCAACGTTACTATAAAACCTATAGATGGCGCTCTAGGACACTAAAAAACCAATAGATGGCGCTGTAGGACACTATAAAAGCAATAGAAGACGCTGTAGGCTACCATAAAATCAATAAATGGCGCTGCACGTTACTATAAAACCACTAGATGGCGCTGTAGGTTACTATAAAACTAATAGATGGTGCTGTACATTACTATAAAACCACTAGATGGCGCTGTACGTTACTATAAAACCACTAGATGGCGCTGTATGTTACTATAAAATCAATAGATGGCGCTGGACATTAGTAAAAAACAAATAGATGGCGCCGTACCTTCCTATTAAACCAATAGATGGCGCCGTACATTACTATAAAAGCAATATATTGTGCTGTACGTTACTATAAAACCAATAGATGGCGCTGTACCTACCTATAAAACTAATACATGGCGCCGTACGTTACTATAAAATCAATAGATGGCGCTGTGCGTTACTATAAATCCTACAGATGGCGCTGTACGTTACTATAAAACCAATAGATGACACTGTACATTACTATAAAACCTATAGATGGCGCTGTACGTTACTATAAAACCAATAGATGACGCTGTAAATTACTATAAAACCTATAGATGGCGCTGTACATTAATATAAAACCTATAGATGGCGCTGTACGTTACTATAAAACAAATAGATGGTGCTCTAGTTTACAATAAAACCAATAGATGGCACTGCAGGACACTATAAAACCAATAGATGGCACTGCAGGACACTATAAAACCAATAGATGGCGCTGTACGTTATTATAAAACCAATAGATGGCGCTGTAGGTTACTATTAAACCCCTAGATGGCGCTGTAAATTAGTATAAAACCATTAGATGGCGCTGTACATTACTATCAAACCTATAGATGGCGCTCTACATTACTAGAAAACAAAAAGATGGTGCTCTAGTTTACAATAAAACCAATAGATGGCACTGTAGGACACTATAAAACCAATAGATGGCGTTGTATGTTACTATAAAACCAATAGATGGCGCTGTATGTTACTAGAAAACCAATAGATGGCACTGCAGGACACTATAAAACTAATAGATGGTGCTGTAGGTTACTATAAAACCAATATATTGCGCTGTATGTTACTATAAAACCAATAGATGGCGCTGTACATTACTGTAAAAGCAATAGATGGCACTGTACATTACTGTAAAACCAATTGATGGCGCCGTACCTTCCTATAAAACTAATACTTGGCCTGCCCGTTAATATAAAACCAATAGATGGCATTGTACGTTACTATAAAACCTATAGATGGTGCTGTACATTACTATAAAACCAATAGATGGCGCTGTACCTTCCTATAAAACCAAGAGATGGCGCTGTACATTACTGTAAAACCAATAGATGGCGCTGTACGTTACTATACCACCAATATATGGCTCTGTACGTTACTATAAAACCAATAGATGGCGCCGTGCATTACTATAAAACCAATAGATGGCGCTGTATATTACTATAAACCAATATATGGCGCCGTATGTTACTATAAAACCAATAGATGGCGCTGTACATTACTATAAAACCAATCGATGGCGCTGTATGTTACTATAAAATCTATAGATCGCGCTGTATGTTATCATGAAACCAATAGGTGGCGCCGTAACTTCCTATAAAACTAATACACGGCGCTGTACTTTACTATAAAACCAATAGATGGCGCCGTACGATATTATAAAACCAATAGATGGCGCTGTACATTAGTATAAAACCAATAGATGGCGCTGTACGTTAATATAAAACCAATAGATGGCGCTGTGTGTTACTATAAAACCAATAGATGGCGCTGTACCTTCCTATAAAACTAAAACATGGCGCCGTACGTTACTATAAAACCAATAGATGGCGCTGTAGGCTACTATAAAGCAAATAGATGGCGCTGTACATTACTGTAAAACCAATAGATACTTCAGTACTTTACTATTAAACCAATAGATGGCACTATATCTATATATATAAAATTGAATGTATGTCTGTGTGCGTGCGTGCGTGCGTGTCTGTTTGTCCTTTATGCGCTACTACACCATTCATCCGATCGCCATGAAACTTTGGGAAGTTGTTAAGTACACTCCTGGGAAGATTATAGGCATAGTACAAATATCCTACGATAAATGGCGCGCGTGCGAGCGTCGTCGAAAGTTACCCCCCCCCCCCACGTAGATCGTTCGATTTCCATCACTGCCACTAATTCTCTCACTTCCCAATGTCGTAGAAACATGAAATTTGGCACGAGTATTGATTATGTCATAAATACGAAAAGCTAATGGGTCCCAACTCGATTATTCAATTCTAAGCGCCAAAGAATTAGCGTCCAAATTTTACGTACGGAATCTAATTTTCTCGCTTCCCAATGTCATAGAAACGTGAAATTTGGCACGAGCATTGAATATGTCATAAATAGGAAACGCTAATGGGTCCCAACTCGATTATTCAATTCTATGCGCCAAAGAATTAGCGTCCAAATTTTACGTACGGAAACTAATTTTCTCGCTTCCCGATGTCATAGAAACGTGAAATTTGGCACGGGCATTGAATATGTCATAAATAGGAAATGCTAATCGGTCCCAACTCGATTATTCAATTCTATGCGCAAAAGAATTAGCGTCCAAATTTTACGTACGGAATCGAATTCTCTCGCTTTCCAATGTAATAGAAACGTGAAATTTGGCACGAGCATTGATTATGTCATAAATAAGAAAAGATAATGGGTCCCAACTCCATTATTCAATTCTATGCGCCAAAGAATTAGCGTCCAAATTTTATGTACGGAATCTAATTTTCTCGCTTCCCAATGTCATAGAAACTTGAAATTTGGCACGAGCATTGATTATGTCATAAATAGGAAAAGCTAATGGGTCCAAACTCAATTATTCAATTCTATGCGCAAAAGAATTAGCGTCCAAATTTTACGTACGGAAAGTAATTTTCTCACATAGAAACTTGAAATTTGGCACGAGCATTGATTATGTCATAAATAGGAAAAGCTAATGGGTCCAAACTCGATTATTCAATTCTATGCGCAAAAGAATTAGCGTCCAACTTTTACGTACGGAAAGTAATTTTCTCACATAGAAACTTGAAATTTGGCACGGGCATTAAATATGTCATACATAGAAAACGCTAATGGGTCCCAACTCGATTATTCAATTTTATGCGCAAAAGAATTAGCGTCCAAATTTTACTTATGGAATCTAATTTTCTCACATAGAAACCTTTAAATTTGGCACGGGCACTGAATATGTCATAAATAGAAAACGCTAATGGGTCCCAACTCCATTATTCAATTCTATGCGCCAAAGAATTAGCGCCCAAATTTTACGTACGGAATGTAATTTTCTCACATAGAAACATGAAATTTGGCACGGGCATTGAATATGTCATAAATAGGAAACGCTAATGGGTCCCAACTCCGTTATTCAATTCTAAGCGCAAAACAATTAGCGTCCAAATTTTACGTACGGAATCTAATTCTCTATGGCTGAGGCAGAATAAAAGTTGTGCTGTGATTGGTTGTTATTTCTCTTACTGCTGAGGTAACATGAAAGCTGCGCTGTGATTGGTTGTTATCTAGATATATAAAAACAAATGAATGTATGTCTGTCTGTCTTCGCAGCAACGCGCGACGGGCAAGCTAGTGGGAGTATAAATAAACATCTTCCCTTTCGAATGAACTTGTCTTTTCTAAAACTCAAAAACTCAGACGTAGACAAAGGGAAGTTAGGGGGGGAGGAAGAGAGGGTGGGGGAGGAACGAACATGGTGGGGAAGGGGAGGTATATGCCACTGTACAACTCTGGGCGGGAGGTTCTCCAAGAAACGACTCTGGTGTTGAATTAGCTTAGTGAGCCTCGTTCTACCCAGCGCTTAAGGGCATCCGACCCTCTAAACGCTACCCATGGCTGCCATGTCCTGTAATAGACTTCCCACGACTTATAGTCTTCTGCCCCCAGTTCGTCAAACCTCATGAGGGTATGAAGTTCCTCTACCCACATACCCCTGGTTGGGGCCGTCGGTGAGCGCCAGAGCCTTGGGACGAGTCGTCTCATTGCAATTATGAAATGTTTTAGAAGACTAGCTTTTGCAGCTTTCTTGCTGCCCTGGAACAGTGAGAGCAGAGCTAGTTTCGGGGTCATTCTCACCCCTGTGTGGTTGATGTGGTTATATAGGGTTGTCACCTTGTCCCATAGGTCAGCGACAGGCCGGCAGCCCCACCAAATGTGGATCATAGTGCCTTGGCTCCCGCTGCATCTCCAGCACTCGGGGGGGGGGGGGGGGGGGACTGGGGAAAAATCTTCTGTAGTTGGTCGGGGGTCCTGTACCACCTTGAGACTATCTTATAGTTGAGGTCTTGTATTTTACCAGCTGTAGAAAGCTTATGGGTTAAGTCCCAGATTTTACGCCAGTCCTCCTCCGTGATGTCCTCCCCCAGTTCCCGGCCCCATGCCTGCCTATAGTTCGGGGTCTCTTCCCCCGTCTCCCGATCAAGTAATAGCTTGTACAATGTAGAGATCATGTGCCTCTGGCTTTGGTCTGATATGCAGAGTTGCTCAAACTCCATCAGGGGTGCTGTCAGGTTCTCTTTTGGGGTCAGCGTGCTCACAAACCCTCTCAGTTGTAGATATTTGAGCCACGAGCCTGGCTGGGGAGAAGCTTGGCCTAGAATCTCAGTCATGGGTTTAAGGCCCGCCTGCGTCACCACGTCCCTCAGTCTAGGAGTTGGATCCTCTGTAGTGGGCAGCAGACCCTTCTGTCTTATCGTGGCTTCAAATTGGGGGTTTGCTGTGAGCGGGGTTAGGGGGCCTGGCACCGAAACTAGCCTATACTGGGGGGCGAAATTCGCCCAAGTCTTGAGGAGTTGTAGGCCAAAGGGGGAGATGTTGGGTATCGATTTCAGCCATTTAGGCGGTATCCAGGGGGCTCCGTAGAGGCCATCTATTTCGCCTGTGTGCTCGATGTCTACCCAGAGCCTTGTACTTCTGTTTTTGAGAATGTCTAGGATGCAGTTAGTAATGTTGGCCTTATGGTATAGGGCAAAGTCCGGGAGGCCCAGGCCCCCCTTCTCCTTTCCTTTTTTTAGTAGTGAGTGACGCAAACGTGATTTTTGGCCTTTCCATACAAAGTTAGAGATTAGTGATCTAATTTTTTTAAAGAACGTTCTCGGAGGCCAATTGGGATTGTTTGGCAAAGATATAGGAAACGGGGTAGAATGTCCATTTTAATTGCATTGACTCGTCCATTCCACGATAGGTATAGGGGGCTCCATTTACTAAGGTCTCTTTCGAGTTTCTCGATAAAGGGCACGAAGTTTAGTTTAAAGGTTAATTGTGCCTCTGCAGGGATTGTGACTCCCAGATATTTTAGATGGGACCCAACCCAACGGAAGGGGAAGACTGATTCTAGGTGGGATACCTCGGCCTGCGGAAGTGAAATGTTTAGTGCCTCTGATTTCTGTGTATTAACTTTGTAATTGTTAATTCTTCCAAACCTATCAAATTCTTTTAGGAGAACGGGCATGCCGACTCGGGGGTTGGATAAGTACAGCAACAAGTCATCCGCGAATAGAGCCATTTTATGTTCTGAGGCACCCACTCTCACACCTCTTATTGAGTTGTTGCTTCGGATGGCGTTGGCTAGGGTCTCCATGGTCAGGATGTATAGAAAGGGGGAGAGGGGGCACCCCTGTCTTGTCCCATTACTTACTCTGAAAGGGTCGGAGAGGGTTCCATTTACCCTGATCCTGGCCGTGGGGTCCTGGTAAAGGGCCATGATCCACTGGAGCATCCGGGGTCCCATACCTATTGTCCTCAGAGTGGCAGAGAGGAAGGGCCAACCAACCCTATCGAACGCTTTTTCTGCGTCAATTGATAGGAGGCATAGGGGAGTTTTGGTTGCCTTGGCCCTGGCAATTAAGGACATCGTCTTGATTGTGTTGTCCCTTGCCTCCCTGCCTGGGACAAAACCAACCTGCTCCAGGTGGATCAAGCCGGGGATCAAATCCTGGAGTCTATTTGCAATCAGTTTGGCAAACATCTTAATGTCTACATTTATTAGCGAGATCGGTCTGTAACTCCCGCAGGCCGAGGGGTCCTTGCCCTGTTTTAGGATGATGGTGATGTGGGCTTGTAACGCCTGTTTAGGGACTGGGCATCCTCTGTTTACTGAATTGAATGCTTCTAGGGCTATTGGGGACAATTCTTCAGCAAATAACTTATAGAATCTGGTCGTGTAGCCGTCTGGGCCTGGGCTCTTGTTTATTTTTAGATTTTGGATTATGTTTCAAAGTTCTTGGGGTGAGAAGTCTAAATCTAATTCCTCTGCCTCAGCCTGTGTCAGACTCTTAGGTGCGTGTCTGGATAGGTAGGAGTTTATTTCTTTGTCTAGCTGTGGGGTTGTGAGTTGAGTGTCTAAGTTAATGTTGTATAGTTTATCGTAGTAGGCTTTGAATTCCTCCAGAATGTCTTTTGTACTATGGACCAGACGGCCGCTGTTAGACTGTATTTTAGGTATGTATGTTAGTGGGGCCCTGGGGTGGAGGGTTCTGGCGAGTCTGCTCCCACATTTGTCCTCATACTCAAAAGACCCCTTCCTAAGCTTGTCTCTTAAGGCTAGCGAGCGCTGGTCTAAGATTTCCAGGATCTGCTGTCTAATTGATGAGATTTCTGATCTTAGAGCTTCACTCTGTTTGTGTTTGTTAGTGGTTTCCTTAGCTCTCAAGGCGGCTAGCAGGCCAGATAGTGTGGCAGATCTATCTTTTTTGATCCTGGAGCCGTGTGAAATTAACACGCCTCTCAAGATGCACTTAAGAGCCTCCCACTTTATTGGCGCGGGCGTTTGATCTGTTTGATGTGTCTCTTTGAATGTTTCTATTTCCTGTCTGATTGCTGCGACACATAAGGAGTCTTTTAGCAAGTTGTCATTTAGTCTCCAGGACTGGTATCTAGGGATAGATCCCCAGCCTGCGAGACCTCCAAAAACCGGGGCGTGGTCGGACCAAAGTAGGTCTCCGTGGGAACAGGTCGGGTCGCTGTCGAGGAGACTATGTGAAATCAAGAGATAGTCGATCCTACTGTAGGAGTTGTGAGGGGCTGAATGGAAGGTGTAGTCCCGTGTGTCTGGGTGGAGAATTCTCCACAGGTCTACAAGCTGGAGTGAGTCCAGCTTTTTCTTAAGGGCCCTGATTGCAGATCGGGAGACGGAGGACTTACCCGAAGAGGAGTCCAATGCGGGGTCCAGCACCATGTTCAGGTCTCCGCCCAGGATTATTTTTGTTCCGTCTGCGAAGTCGGTCAGGGCCTTCAGAACTCTTGTCGCGAAAGACACTTGGTTCTGGTTCGGAAGATAAGCATTTGCAAAGGTTATTATGTAGCCTGTTATTTCTAGCTTGAGAAAGATATACCTTCCTCCTGGGTCGATCACCGAATCAATTTGTTGATTCTGCAGGGTTCTGTGGAGGGCAATGGAGACTCCCCCGGCCTTTCTCAGGGGGTCAGGACCATGTAGCCATTGTGGGTAATACGAGGAGGAGCATGCTGGCACACACCCCTCTCTGAAATGGGTCTCTTGCTGCATAGCCACCATCACCTTTTTTCTATGGAGGTGGTAGAGAAGCTGTCTTCTTTTCTGCGGGCTATTTAGCCCTTTGGTGTTAAAAGAGCAGAAACTTAGGTTCGCCATTCTGGGTTCGGTGTGGAGAGGAGTGTGTGCCTTCGGGCTCCCCTGGGGGGGGGGGCGCGGTAAGAGGAAAAACACATGGGGGAAGGGGGGGTAGTAAGGTTACACAGGGTCACAACATATAACATAAAACATGAACTTTGGGGTGCCACGGGGGCGCCCCTAAAGCTAGGAGCCTGCCTAAAATTGGCAGAAAATAACAGCAACATCTAGCTGTCAGCCCTAAGTGGGAGCGTGGAGGCCAAGGAGGGGCGAGCTCTGCCCGCTACCCAGCCCCCCACCAAAAATGCTTCCCAGGTTTTAGACCTGGGAAAAACGAATATGCATGGGGACGTTTCCAGACCCGGCTAGGTCAGGATTCCCTCTCCCGCACATCTGTCCAGCAGGCCCACCTTTAGGAATGGGGGGATGCCACAGCAGAGTGGGAGGGAGGAGATAGGAATAAAGTGAGAATAGAGTAACAGGTGCGAGTGGTCGCGAAGGGGGGAGGTATGAGTTTCCCACTGAATGCGGGTTTAACTGCGTCAGTCATCTGCAGCTCTTCCTGTCGTGGTCTGTCCTTCTTTACGGGGCTCTTTGCGCCGGCGTCTGGATCTGTTGCTCGATGTCTGCCAGGTGTTTCTGGGGGGCATCACCGGGAGTGCCCCTGACGTCGGCCAGTCCGGGAGTTGGACCGATGGCAGCTCTAGGGTACCTAGGAAGTTTGGCAGATCTCCCAGGCCTCTGAATGTAGTTGATCTGCCGTTCTTGGTGGCGTGGAGCTGGAAAGGGAAGCCCCAGCGGTATGGGATCCCCCTTTCCTGGAGCAGTGTCAATAGGGGTTTCAGGGCCCTGCGCAATTGTAGGGTTCGGCGTGAGAGGTCCGAGAGGATCAGAATCGGGAAGCCTTTGTAGGATAGGTCTTTAACGGCGCGCAATTTCTGCAGAATCAGGTCCTTATCTTTGTAAAAGTGGATTCGGCAGACCACGTCTCTGGGTCTGCCCGGATCTGTCGATTTCGGGCCCAGCGATCTGTGGATTCTATCGATTTCCAAGTTGGAGGTCTCGGGTCTTTTTAGGATATTGTTGAAGAAGGTCTGCGCCCAAGTTTCTAGTTGAGATGATTCGATTTCTTCTGGTAGCCCTCTAATTCGTAGGTTGTTCCTCCGATGTCGGTTTTCTAGGTCATCTATATGGGTTTGGAGCTCCATTATCTGTTGCGAATGTAGATGTAATTCTTGATTGTGGGCTTCAAGCGTTTCGGTTGTCTTCTCCTGTAACTCTTCTACTACCTCTACTCTCTGGCCTATTTGTCGGATCTCGAATTGCAGCGAGGCCATGTCTTCTTTACGGGCGTCTTCTAGTTGTTGGAATAGGGCATCAATATGGTTCTGAGTCGGCAGCGCCTTGAGATGTTTCTTCCAGTCCCAGTCCTCATCCTCTTCTCTCATGTACGTGGGATTATGGGTTGGCGTCTGGAGTGGTTGGCTGGAAATGGCTGTTCTCTCTCTGACACTGGGTTCCCCCTGTTTGTTTGGACCCTGGGTCGCTTTGGGTCTTGTTGCTCCCTGTGGGTCGGTCTTGTTGGTTCTTTTCTGAACCGCATTTCTCTGTGGTAGCGGGTCATGTTGCGGTTGTTGGGGCGACGTTGTGTCCCCCTTGTTGGAGTTGGGATGGGGGCGCAGTGTAGGGCTCATGGTGTGGTCACTCTGCACTCTGTTTAGTTCTGTGGCACTGCGTGGGGGTGGAGGGCTGCTTGACAGCGCGGTACCATATGGTGGTGTGGGCCAGGCACAGGTCTGGGGAGTGCTTTGCTGAGGGGGTTCACTCCTTTTTTCTGGGTGTTGTGCGGGTCTCTCTTTTGGGCTCTCGTCTGGCCACATCTTGCCACTCATGGGAGTTACCCCCTTCTCTTTCCCTCCCTTTGGGGACCTCATGTTTGGGGGGGGCTGCTGCGTGCCACCATCCCTTGGTGCTGTGGGGGTGGAATCCCTCTCTTGTGCTGTCATGTGGGGGAGGGTTAATTGTGGCCTTGGGGGCCCTGGTTTTGGGCCACTTATACTGTCCCACTTTTCTGGCGCTGGGCTGCTGGTTTCGCTCCCAGCTCTTGCTGCCTCCTGGACTGAGCCTCTCTCATGGCTCGCAGCCTCTCCCCTCCCCCCCTCCTCCTCGCTGCTGTCGCCAGGTACCTGCGGCTCCTTGCTGCCTGGGCCGATGGCTGCGCTCCGTTCCTGGCTCTCCACTCCTGCTCCCCCTCTTCTCCTGCGGTCTCTGGCAGGAGCCGAGGACACACTTCTCGCCGGCTCGAGTGCCGAGCCTCTGTCCTGACATGCCGCCTCTTCTCTCTCCCCGGCGCGTCTGTCGGCGGGTGTCAGGCAGGTTCTGTCAGTGAGCTCCTCCGAGCTGTCCCTGCTGCAGACGCGGCTGGTGGGTCCCGTGTCTAACCTCTGTGCCTCCTTGGCTCTCGCTCCGGGCCGCCGGTCGGGGTCTATGTCGGGGCTTGATTGCCGCTCTGGACGTGCTGCGGCCGCCATCTTGTGAGCGACCGCGTGGGACTCCGCTCCTGCCGCGCTCCGCAGGTAAGCTGTGATGTTCCTTCTTGGGTCTTCCAGGGGTGTCTGAGTGGGTCCCCTCTTCTTTCCTCTCGCCATTTGTATGGATAGCCGGGTCTGTTGCATCCACATCGGTGTTTTCTAGGGCTGGGTGCGGGAGACGAGCAGAAGTGCTTCCTACTCCTCCATTAGCTGGCCACGCCCCCCCAGAAACTTGAAATTTGGCAGGAGCCATGATTATGTCATAAATAGGTAAATGTAATGAGTCCAAACCTGATTATTCAATTGTAAGCACCAAAGAATTAGCGTCCAAATTCTACGTATGGAATCTAATTCTCTCACTTCCCAATGTCATAGAAACTTGAAATTTAGAGCAAGCATTGATTATGTCATAATTAGGAAACGATAATGGGTCCCAACTCGATTATTCGATTCTAAGCGCAAAAGAATTAGCGTCCAAATTTTACGTACGGAATCTAATTTTCTCACTTCCTAATGTCATAGGAACATGAAATTTGGCACGAGCATTGATTATGTCATAAATAGCAAACGTTTAAGGGTCCCAGCTCGATTATTAAATTCTAAGCGCCGAAGAATTAGCGTCCAAATTTTACGTACGGAATCTAATTTTCTCGCTTTCCAATGTCATAGAAACTTGAAATTTGGAACGAGCATTGATTATGTCATAATTAGGAAAATATAATGGGTCCCAACTCGATTATTCAATTCTAAGCGCAAAAGAATTAGCGTCCAAATTTTACGTACGGAATCTAATTTTCTCACTTCCTAATGTCATAGGAACATGACACTTGGCACGAGCATTGATTATGTCATAAATAGGAAAAGCTAATAGGTCCCAACTCGATTATTCAATTCTAAGCGCAAAAGAATTAGCGTCCAAATTTTACATACGGAATCTAATTTTCTCACTTCCCAATGTCATAGAAACTTGAAATGTGGCATGAGCATTGATTATGTCATAAATAGGAAAAGTTAATGGGTCCCAACTCGATTATTCAATTCTAAGCGCCAAAGAATTAGCGTCCAAATTTTACGTACGGAATCTAATTTTCTCGATCCCAATGTCATAGAAACTTGAAATTTGGCACAAGCATTGATTATGTCATAAATAGGTAAAGTTAATGGGTCCCAACTCAATTATTCAATTCTAAGCGCCAAAGAATTAGCGTCCAAATTTTACGTACGGAATGTAATTTTCTCACTTACTAATGTCATAGAAACTTGAAATTTGACACAAGCATTGATTATGTCATAAATAGGTAAAGTTAATGGGTCCCAACTCAATTATTCAATTCTAAGCGCAAAATAATTAGCGTCCAAATTTTACGTACGGAATCTAATTCTCTCACTTCCTGATATATATAAATGAATGTATGTCTGTCTGTCTGTCCTTTTTGCGCTACTACACCATTCATATAATCGCCATGAAACTTTGGGAAGTTGTTGAGTACACTCCTGGGAAGATTACTGGCATAGTACAGCTATCCTGCGAGCATCGTCGACAGTTATGCCCCCCAGACAAAGATCGTTTGATTTCCATCTCAAGCACAAAAGGCATTACGAGCAACGGGATGCGTGTTCAACTACAAAATGATGCATCCGCCGAACGTTTCGTAAGACAATTGCTGGATATTGAGTATGCTGAGGTAAAATAAAAGCTGCGCTGTGATTGGTTGCTATATATTATACTGATGTTACATGAAAGCTGTGCTGTGATTGGTTGCAATTTCTTATACTGCTGAGGTAAAATGAAAGCTGTGCTCTGATTGGTTGCTATTTCTTATACTGCTGAGGTAACATGAAATCTGTGCTGTGATTGGTTGCTATATATTATCCCGCTGAGGTAACATGAAAGCTGTGCTGTGATTGGTTGCTATTAGAGATGAGCGAACGTGTTCTTCCGAGCTTGATATTCGTGCGAATATTAGGGTGTTCGTGATGTTCGTTATTCGTAACGAACACCATGCGGTGTTCGGGTTACTTTCACTTCCTTCCCTGAGACGTTAGCGCGCTTTTCTGGCCAATTGAAAGACAGGGAAGGCATTACAACTTCCCCCTGCGTCGTTCAAGCCCTATACCACCCCCCTGCAGTGAGTGGCTGGGAAGATCAGGTGTCCGCCTAATATAAAAGTCGGCCCCTCCCGCGGCTCGCCTCAGATGCCTGGTGAGTTAGATGAGGGACAGTGCTGTTTGTACCGGAGCTGCTGTAGGGAAAGAATTGGTAGTTAGTGTAGGCTTCAAGACCCCCCAAAGGTCCTTATTAGGGCCACTGATAGCTGTGTGTTGGCTGCTGTTAGCAGTGGCAATTTTTTTTTTCTCAAAATCGCCTCTGCAGAGCGTTGCACCCGGCATTAGGGACAGAAGTGCTGCATAGGCAGGGAGAGTGTTAGGAGTGAGTGTAGCCTTCAAGAAACTCAACGGTCCTTTCTAGGGCCATATTTAACCGTGTGCAGTACTGTCCAGGCTGCTGTTAGCTGTGCTGCATTTTTTTTTACTTCTCAAAATCGGCTCTGCAGAGCATTGCACCCTCCATTGATACTGCAGGGAAAGAATTGTGTAGGCAGGGCCACAACACAGTTATTATTCATTGAATATACGCAGTGCTGCCTTTTGGTGCAAAAAAACGGAAAATATTTCTATTTGTCCTGCCTCTGTCCGTCCTAAGGGCGGTGGACACGTGTCGGCTGTGTGTGCAACCTGTAAAAATCAGACGCACCCAGCTACGCTTTACTCCTGGCTTCGCCATTTGCTTTCCTTAATTGGGAAAAAAAATACCTGCTCTGCCACAGTTAATAACTCTGCTACCCTCACGTTCTGTGACACATTAGCAGGGACACAGCACAGTTATTAAACTTCTCATGTTCATAGAATATACGCAGTGCTGCCTTTTGGTGCAAAAAAACGGAAAATAATTCTATTTGTCTTGCCTCTGTCCGTTCTAAGGGCGGTGGACACGTGTCGGCTGCGTCTGCAACCTTTAAAAATCAGACGCACCCAGCTACGTTTTACTCCTGGCTTCGCCATTTGCTTTCCTTAATTGGGAAAAAAAATACCTGCTCTGCCACAGTTAATAACTCTGCTACCCTCACGTTCTGTGACACATTAGCAGGAAAACAGCACAGTTATTAAACTTCTCATGTTCATAGAATATACGCAGTGCTGCCTTTTGGTGCAAAAAAACGGAAAATAATTCTATTTGTCCTGCCTCTGTCCGTCCTAAGGGCGGTGGACACGTGTCGGCTGCGTCTGCAACCTTTAAAAATCAGACGCACCCAGCTACGTTTTACTCCTGGCTTCGCCATTTGCTTTCCTTAATTGGAAAAAAAATACCTGCTCTGCCACAGTTAATAACTCTGCTACCCTCACGTTCTGTGACACATTAGCAGGAAAACAGCACAGTTATTAAACTTCTCATGTTCATAGAATATACGCAGTGCTGCCTTTTGGTGCAAAAAAACGGAAAATAATTCTATTTGTCTTGCCTCTGTCCGTCCCAAGGGCGGTGGACACGTGTCGGCTGCGTCTGCAACCTTTAAAAATCAGACGCACCCAGCTACGTTTTACTCCTGGCTTCGCCATTTGCTTTCCTTAATTGGGAAAAAAAATACCTGCTCTGCCACAGTTAATAACTCTGCTACCCTCACGTTCTGTGACACATTAGCAGGAAAACAGCACAGTTATTAAACTTCTCATGTTCATAGAATATACGCAGTGCTGCCTTTTGGTGCAAAAAAACGGAAAATAATTCTATTTGTCCTGCCTCTGTCCGTCCTAAGGGCGGTGGACACGTGTCGGCTGCGTCTGCAACCTTTAAAAATCAGACGCACCCAGCTACGTTTTACTCCTGGCTTCGCCATTTGCTTTCCTTAATTGGGAAAAAAAATACCTGCTCTGCCACAGTTAATAACTCTGCTACCCTCACGTTCTGTGACACATTAGCAGGAAAACAGCACAGTTATTAAACTTCTCATGTTCATAGAATATACGCAGTGCTGCCTTTTGGTGCAAAAAAACGGAAAATAATTCTATTTGTCCTGCCTCTGTCCGTCCTAAGGGCGGTGGACACGTGTCGGCTGCGTCTGCAACCTTTAAAAATCAGACGCACCCAGCTACGTTTTACTCCTGGCTTCGCCATTTGCTTTCCTTAATTGGGAAAAAAAATACCTGCTCTGCCACAGTTAATAACTCTGCTACCCTCACGTTCTGTGACACATTAGCAGGAAAACAGCACAGTTATTAAACTTAGATTATACATTCACTAGAGGCAGTGGGGCCTTTCGTTTTCAAAAAAGGGAAAAAATTATATTTGGCCTGCAGTCTTGCGCCAATTTATTAGCTGCCTGTGAAATCAAATCATTGGTAATACAGCATGCTGAGGGGTAGGGGTAGGCCTAGAGGACGTGGACGCGGCCGAGGACGCGGAGGGCCAAGTCAGGGTGTGGGCACAGGCCGAGCTCCTGATCCAGGTGTGTCGCGGCCGACTGCTGCGCGATTAGGAGAGAGGCACGTTTCTGGCGTCCCCACATTCATCGCCCAATTAATGGGTCCACGCGGGAGACGGTTATTAGAAAATGAGCAGTGTGAGCAGGTCCTGTCCTGGATGGCAGAAAGTGCTTCGAGCAACCTATCGTCAACCCGCAGTTCTGCGCCGTCCACTGCTGCAAATCCGAATCCTCTGTCTGCTGCTCCTCCTTCCTCCCAGCCTCCTCACTCCACTACAATGACACCTGCTCAGGAGCGGGAACACTCCCAGGAACTGTTCTCGGGCCCCTGCTTAGATTGGGCAGCAGCGGTTCCTCTCCCACCAGAGGAGTTTATCGTCACTGATGCCCAACCATTCGAAAGTTCCCGGGGTCCGGGGGAAGAGGCTGGGGACTTCCGCCAACTGTCTCAACAACTTTCTGTGGGTGAGGAGGACGATGACGATCAGACACAGTTGTCTTGCAGTGAGGTAGTAGTAAGGGCAGTAAGTCCGAGGGAGCAGCGCACAGAGGATTCGGAGGAAGAGCAGCAGGACGATGAGGTGACTGACCCCACCTGGTGTGCAATGCTTACTCAGGAGGACAGGTCTTCAGAGGGGGAGTCAAGGGCATCAGCAGGGCAGGTTGCAAGAGGCAGTGCGGTGGCCAGGGGTAGAGGCAGGGCCAGACCGAATAATCCACCAAGTGTTTCCCAAAGCGCCCCCTCGCGCCATGCCACCCTGCAGAGGCCGAGGTGCTCTAAGGTCTGGCAGTTTTTCACAGAGACGCCTGACGACCGACGAACAGTGGTGTGCAACCTTTGTCGCGCAAAGCTCAGCCGGGGAGCCAACACCAACAGCCTCACCACCACCACCATGCGCAGACATATGATGGCCAAGCACCCCACAAGGTGGAACGAAGGCCGTTCAGCGCCTCCGGTTTTCACCCCTGCCTCTCCCCCTGTGCCCCAACCTGCCACTGAGATGCAACCCCCCTCTCAGGACACAGGCACTACCGTCTCCTGGCCTGCACCCACACCCTCACCTCCGCTGTCTTCGGCCCCATCCAGCAGTGTAGTTCAGCGCACTGTCCAGCCGTCGCTTGCGCAACTGTTGGAGCGCAAGCGCAGGTACGCCGCCACGCACCCGCACGCTCAAACGTTAACCGTCCGCATAGCAAAATTCATCAGCCTTGAGATGCTGCCGTATAGGGTTGTGGAAACGGAGTCCTTCAAAAGTATCATGGAGGCGGCGGCCCCGCGCTACTCAGTTCCCAGTCGCCACTACTTTTCCCGATGTGCCGTCCCAGCCCTGCACGACCACGTCTCCCGCAACATTGTACGCGCCCTCACCAACGCGGTTACTGCCACGGTCCACTTAACTACGGACACGTGGACAAGCACAGGCGGGCAGGGCCACTACATCTCCCTGACGGCACATTGGGTGAATTTAGTGGAGGCTGGGACAGAGTCAGAGCCCGGGACCGCTCACTTCCTACCCACCCCCAGAATTGCGGGCCCCAGCTCGGTGGTGGTATCTGCGGAGGTGTATGCTTCCTCCACTAAAGCACCCTCCTCCTCCTCCTCCTCCTCTGTCTCGCAATCAAGATGTGTTAGCAGCAGCATGTCGCCAGCAGTCGGTGTCGCGCGGTGTGGCAGCACAGCGGTGGGCAAGCGTCAGCAGGCCGTGCTGAAACTACTCAGCTTAGGCGATAAGAGGCACACGGCCCACGAACTGCTGCAGGGTCTGACACAGCAGACCGACCGCTGGCTTGCGCCGCTGAGCCTCCAACCGGGCATGGTCGTGTGTGACAACGGCCGTAACCTGGTGGCGGCTCTGCAGCTCGGCAGCCTCACGCACGTGCCATGCCTGGCCCACGTCTTTAATTTGGTGGTTCAGCGCTTTCTGAAAAGCTACCCACGCTTGTCAGACCTGCTCGTAAAGGCGCGCCGGCTCTGCGCACATTTCCGCAAGTCCCACACGAACGCTGCCACCCTGCGCACCCTGCAACATCATTTTAAGCTGCCAGTGCACCGACTGCTGTGCGACGTGCCCACACGGTGGAACTCTACGCTCCACATGTTGGCCAGGCTCTATGAACAGCGTAGAGCTATAGTCGAATACCAACTCCAACATGGGCGGCGCAGTGGGAGTCAGCCTCCTCAATTCCTTTCAGAAGAGTGGGCCTGATTGGCAGACATCTGCCATGTCCTTGGTAATTTTGAGGAGTCTACCCAGGTGGTGAGCGGCGATGCTACAATCATTAGCGTCACCATTCCTCTGCTATGCATCTTGAGAAATTCCCTGCAAACCATAAAGGCAGCTGCTTTGCGCTCGGAAACGGGGGCGGGGGAAGACAGTATGCCGCTGGATAGTCAGGGCACCCTCCTGTCTATTTCTTAGCGCGTACAGGAGGAGGAGGAGGAGCATGAGGAGGATGAGGAGGAGGGGGAAGAGACAGCTTGGCCCGCTGCTGACGGTACACCGGCTGATTGCCTGTCATCCTTTCAGCGTGTATGGCCTGAGGAGGAGGAGGAGGAGGAGGAGGAGGATCCTGAAAGTGATCTTCCTAGTGAAGACAGCCATGTGTTGCGTACGGGTACCCTGGCACACATGGCTGACTTCATGTTAGGATGCCTTTCTCGTGACCCTCGCGTTGCACGCATTCTGGCCACTACGGATTACTGGGTGTACACACTGCTCGACCCACGCTATAAGGAGAACCTTCCCAGTCTCATTCCCGAAGAGGAAAGGGGTTCGAGAGTGTTGCTATACCACAGGACCCTGGCTGACAAGCTGATGGTAAAATTCCCAGCCGACAGCGCTAGTGGCAGAAGGCGCAGTACCGAGGGCAAGGTAGCAGGGGATGTGCGTAGATCGAGCAGCATGTACATCCCAGGCAGTGCAACAGTCTTTAAGGGCCTGGCCAGCTTTATGTCTCCCCACCAAGACTGTGTCACCGCTCCCCAGTCACGGCTGAGTTGGCGAGAGCACTGTAAAAGGATGGTGAGGGAGTACGTAGCGGATCGCACGACCATCCTTGGTGACGCCTCTGCCCCCTACAACTACTGGGTGTCGAAGCTGGACACGTGGCCTGAACTAGCGCTCTATGCCCTGGAGGTGCTTGCTTGTCCTGCGGCTAGCGTCTTGTCGGAGAGGGTGTTTAGTGCGGCTGGGGGAATCATCACAGATAAGCGTAGCCGCTTGTCAACCGACAGTGCCGACAGGCTAACACTCATCAAGATGAACAAAGGCTGGATTTCCCCAGACTTCTGTTCTCCACCAGCGGACAGCAGCGATACGTAAGCAATACGTAGGCTGCACCCGCGGATGGAAGCTACGTTCTCTCTCACCATCCAAAACGAGGACATTTCTGCTTCATCAATCTGTGTCTAATATTCCTCCTACTCCTCCTGCTCCTCCTCCTGAAACATCACGTAATCACGCTGACCGGGCAATTTTTCTTAGGGCCACAAGGCTCACTCAAATAATTTTTCTGAACAATTTTTATAAGTTTCAATGCGCTTAAAAGCGTTGGAACTTTAACTTGAACCAATTTTTCGTTACACTGGGCTGCCTCCAGGCCTAGTTACCACTTAAGCCACATTAACCAAAGCGATTCACCTGCCATCTTGGTTGGGCATGGCCAATTTTTACTGAGGTACATTAGTACTGTTGGTACACCAAATTTTTGGGGCCCTCACCTACAGTGTAATCATAGCAATTTGTATGTTCTTCGCCTGCACTCATGGTACAGAAAGGTGTGTGGGGTTGGCGTACACTTTAGCTACATAAATGTAACTTGGGCCTTGGCTATACTAAGGCTACTGAAATGGAACGAAGACTGCGCTCCCGCTATACTGCTGCTTCGGAATTGTTACTGGGGCCTGTCTTGAGTGCTACTATTGCTGACATGGAACGAAGACTGCGCTCCCGCTATACTGCTGCTTCGGAATTGTTACTGGGGCCTGTCTTGAGTGCTACTATTGCTGACATGGAACGAAGACTGCGCTCCCGCTATACTGCTGCTTCGGAATTGTTACTGGGGCCTGTCTTGAGTGCTACTATTGCTGACATGGAACGAAGACTGCGCTCCTCCTATAATGCTGCTAGTGATATGTTAGTGGGGCCTGTCCTAATGCTACGGCTGAAATGTTACGAATTCTGGGCTCTGCCTATACCGCTGCTAATGGTATGTCTCTGGGGTGTGGAAACAGAGGCTTCCCAAAGACATGATGGCGGCGAGGCCATTTGCCACCAACACGGTTACTGTAAAGGTGCATATAACCACGGACACGTGGAGAGGACACGTAGTGCCTCAAAAACATCCCCCTCCTCCTCCAACAGGGAAAACATTCTTGGCAAATGCCTTTGCATTGGTTCGTCTGGTGGCAGTCCAAGAATTTCACCTTTACCGACACAACAAGAGAGCCCCCACACCATCCCCCCGCCACGGCCCACTTAATCCTGGCCGCATTCCGAAAACCAACAAAATACAACCGTGCTACTAGGTCCGCAGTCACCACCACATTACCACCAACGCGGTTACTGTTAAGGTGCATATTACCAGTCTGACTGGGGCATGCAGACACCTTGACAGAATGAATAGTGTGTGGCACATAGGTTCCCCATTGCTATGCCTACGTGTGCAGCTCCTGATGGCGGTGGCACAGGATTCTATTTCTCATTGCTTCTGTACAGCATTGTGGGCTATCGCCCCGCCCCTTTTAAAGAGGGTCGCTGCCTAGCCATGCCAACCCTCTGCAGTGTGTGCCTGCGGTTCCTCCTCATGGCAGACGCACTTCTAAATAGACATGAGTGTGGCGTGGCATGAGGGCAGCTGAAGGCTGCGCAGGGACACTTTGGTGTGCGCTGTGGGGGGGAGGGGGGGGGCGGTTGGTCAGCATGTAACCCAGGAGAAGTGGCAGCGGAGTGTCATCCAGGCAGTGATTGTGCTTTGTTGTAGCTAGTGTGGTGCTTAGCAAAGGTATGCCATGCTAATGAGGGCTTTTCAGAAGTAAAAGTTTTTGGGAGGGGGGGGGGCCCACTCTTGCCGGTATTGTGGCTTAATAGTGGGACCTGTGAACTTGAGATGCAGCCCAACATGTAGCCCCTCGCCTGCCCTATCCGTTTCTGTGTCATTCCCATCACTTTCTTGAATTGCCCAGATTTTCACACATGAAAACCTTAGCGAGCATCGGCGAAATACAAAAATGCTCTGGTCGCCCATTGACTTCAATGGGGTTCGTTGTTCGAAACGAACCCTCGAACATCGCGGGAAGTTCGTTCCGAATAACGAACACCCGAACATTTTGGTGTTCGCTCATCTCTAGTTGCTATATATTATACTGCTGAGGTAACATGAAAGCTGCTGTGCTGTGATTGGTTGTTATATATTATACCGCTGAGGTAACTTGAAAGCTGCGCTGTGATTGGTTGTTATCTAGATATATAAAAACGAATGTATGTATGTATGTATGTCTGTCTTCGCGGCAATGCGCGACGGGTACGCTAGTCTATATATATAAAATTGAATGTATGCGTGTCTGTCTGTGTGTGTGTGTGTTTGTCCTTTATGCGCTACTACACCATTCATCCGATCGCCATGAAACTTTGGGAAGTTGTTGAGTACACTCCTGGGAAGATTACTGGCATAGTACAACTATCCTACGATAAATGGTGCGCGTGCGTGAGTGTCGTCGACAGTTGCGCCCCCCCCACGTAGATTGTTTGATTTCCATCACTGCCACTAATTCTCTCACTTCACGATGTCATAGAAACTTGAAATTTGGCATGAGCATTGATTATGTCATAAATAGGAAAAGTTAATAGGTCCCAACTCAATTATTTAATTCTAAGCGCCAAAAAATTAGCGTCCAAATTTTACGTACGGAATCTAATTCTCTCACTTCCCAATGTCATAGAAACTTGAAATTTGGCAGGAGCCATGATTATGTCATAAATAGGAAAAGGTAATGAGTCCCAACTTGATTATTCAATTCTAAGCGCCAAAGAATTAGCGTCCAAATTTTACGTACGGAATCTAATTTTCTCGCTTCCCAATGTCATAGAAACTTGAAATTTGGCATGAGCATTGATTATGTCATAAATAGGAAACGCTAATGGGTCCCAACTCAATTATTCAACTCTAAGCGCCAAAGAATTAGCGTCCAAATTTTACGTACGGAATGTCATTTTCTCACATAGAAACTTAAAATTTGGCACGGGCATTGAATATGTCATAAACAGAAAACACTAATGGGTCCCAACTCGATTATTCAATTCTATGCGCCAAAGAATTAGCGTCCAAATTTTACGTACGGAATGTAATTTTCTCACATAGAAACTTGAAATTTGGCACGGGCATTGAATATGTCATGAATAGGAAACGCTAATGGGTCCCAACTCGATTATTCGATTCTATGCGCCAAAGAATTAGCGTCCAAATTTTACGTACGGAATGTAATTTTCTCACATAGAAACTTGAAATTTGGCTGGGGCATTCAATCTATATATATAAAATTGAATGTATGTCTGTGTGCGTGCGTGTCTGTTTGTCCTTTATGCGCTACTACACCATTCATCCGATCGCCATGAAACTTTGGGAAGTTGTTGAGTACACTCCTGGGAAGATTATAGGCATAGTACAACTATCCTACGATAAATGGCGCGCGCGCGAGCGTCATCGAAAGTTACCACCCCCCCACGTAGATCGAATAAGTAAGCCACCTGCTATTGTGATGTCATCACTGATGTCATCAACATCGGACGCCCTTGAACATGCCCCAACATGTTCTATAAAGCTGCATTGTGATGTCATTAAGGCTCTATTATGACACGTACAGCTTGGAACCACTAGAGCACGCCAGCCAATTACCATTGGAGTTGGAAGTGGGTAAACAAGTACTAGGATATCTTCCTAAGAAGCCACAGCAGCCGGATAAATTGTATGTTCCACCCAACGGCTATTTTATTCAGCCCGCAAGGGGGAAGCAGCGGCCTACAAAATCTCATTCAGGTAGGTAGGTTCAGTTCTTGGAGGTTGGGGAATGCTTATGGGCAAGGCCTTATGTCTCATCCCAACTCGATTATTCAATTATAAGCGCAAAAGAATTAGCATCCAAATTTAATGTACGGAATTTAATTCTCTCACTTCCCAATGTCATAGAAACTTGAAATTTGGCACGAGCATTGATTATGTCATAAATGGGAAAAGCTAATGGGTCCCAACTTGATTATTCAATTCAAAGCGCCAAAGAATTAGCGTTCAAATTTTACGTACGGAATCTAATTCTCTCATTTCCTGATGTCATAGATAGATAGATAGATAGATAGATAGATAGATAGACTGTATGCAATAACCCTGATAGATAGATAGATAGATAGATAGATAGATAGATAGATAGATAGATAGATAGATAGATAGATAGATAGATAGATAGATAGATAGATAGATAGATAGACTGTATGCAATGACACGTACAGCTTGGAACCATAAATACTAGAGCACGCCAGCCATTTACAGTCAGTCTCCATTGGAGTTGGAAGTGGGCAAACATGTACTAGGCTATCTTCCCAAGAAGCCACAGCAGCCGGATAAATTGGATGTTCCACACAACGGCTATTTTATTCAGCCTGCAAGGGGGAAGCAGCGGCCTACAAAATCTCATTGGTCGCTGCTGGCGTCATTTTAAAAAAAGGTATGCTCAGTTCTTTCATGGAGAACAATGTTTAGTGGAGAACTCGCTTATTGGATACAATGTTGCGAGCTGGGGAAAACCCCTAGAATAATCCACGGCACGCAGGCAGACAAGCAAAGTGTAAATAACTGGATTGGATAGCTATGTCTGTCTGTCTTCGCAGCAACGAATGTATGTATGTCTGTCTTCGCAGCAACGCGCGACGGGTACGCTAGTATGTTATAAATAGGAAAAGCTAATGGGTCCCAACTCGATTATTCAATTCTATGTGCAAAAGAATTAGCGTGCAAATTTTACGTACGGAATCTAATTCTCTCACTTCCCAATGTCATAGAAACTTGAAATTTGGCACGGGCATTGAATATGTCATAAATAGGAAAAGCTAATTGGTCCCAACTCGAATATTCAATTCTATGCGCAAAAGAATTAGCATCCAAATTTTACGTACAAAATGTAGTTTTCTCACATAGAAACTTGAAATTTGGCACGAGCATTGATTATGTCATAAATAGGAAAAGCTAATGGGTCCCAACTCGATTATTCAATTCTATGTGCAAAAGAATTAGCGTCCAACTTTTACATACGGAATCTAATTTTCTCACTTCCTAATGTCATAGAAACTTGAACTTTGGCTCGAGCATTGATTATGTCATAATTAGGAAAAGATAATGGGTCCCAACTCGATTATTCAATTCTAAGCGCAAAAGAATTAGCGTCCAAATTTTACATACGGAATCTAATTCTCTCACTTCCCAATGTCATAGAAACTTAAAATATGGCACGACCATTGATTATGTCATAAATAGGAAACTTTCAAGGGTCCCAACTTGTTTATTCAATTCTAAGCGCCAAAGAATTAGCGTCCAAATTTTACATACAGAATCTAATTTTCTCACTTTCCAATGTCATAGAAACTTGAAATTTGGCACGACCATTGATTATGTCATAAATAGAAAACGTTTTAGGGTCCCAACTCGATTATTCAATTCTAAGCACCAAAGAATTAGCGTCCTAATTTTACGTACGGAATCTAATTCTCTCACTTCCCAATGACATAGAAACTTGAAATTTGGCACGACCATTGATTATGTCATAAATAGGAAATGTTCAAGGGTCCCAACTTGATTATTCAATTCTAAGCGCCAAAGAATTAACGTCCAAATTCTACATACGGAATCTAATTTTCTCACTTCCTAATGTCATAGAAACTTGAAATTTGGCACGAGCATTGATTATGTCATAAATAGGAAAAGCTAATGGGTCCCAACTCGATTATTCAATTCTAAGCGCAAAAGAGTTAGGGTCCAAATTATACGCTTGGAATCTAATTTTCTCACTTCCCAATGTCATAGAAACGTGAAATTTGGCACGAGCATTGATTATGTCATAAATAGGAAAAGCTAATGGGTCCCAACTCGATTATTCAATTCTAAGCGCAAAAGAATTAGCATTCAAATTTTACGTGCGGGATCTAATTTTCTCACTTCCCAATGTCATAGAAACTTGAAATTTGGCACGAGCATTGATTATATCATAAATAGGAAAAGTTTAAGGGTCCCAACTCGATTATTCAATTCTAAGCGCCAAAGAATTAGCGTCCAAATTTTACGTGCGGAATCTAATTTTCTCACTTCCCAATGTCATAGAAACTTGAAATTTGGAACCAGCATTGATTATGTCATAAATAAGAAAAGTTTAAGGGTCCCAACTCGATTATTCAATTCTAAGCGCCAAAGAATTAGCGTCCAAATTTTTCGTACGGAATCTAATTTTCTCACTTCCCAATGTCATAGAAACTTGAAATTTGGCACGACCATTGATTATGTCATAAATAGGAAACATTCAAGGGTCCCAACTTGATTATTCACTTCTAAGCACCAAAGAATTAGCGTCCAAATTTTACGTACGGAATCTAATTCTCTCACTTCCCAATGTCATAGAAACTTGAAATTTGGCACGAGCATTGATTATTTTATAAATAGGAAAAGGTAATGAGTCCCAACCCGAATATTCAGTTCTAAGCGCCAAAGAATTAGCTTCCAAATTTTACATACGGAATCTAATTTTCTCACTTCCTAATGTCATAGAAACTTGAAATTTGGCACGAGCATTGATAATGTCATAAATAGGAAAAAGGTAATGGGTCCCAACTAGATTATTCGATTCTAAGCGCCAAAGAATTAGCGTCCAAATTTTATGTACGGATTTAAATTTTCTCACTTCCCAATGTAATTTAGCACGAACATTGATTATACCATAAATAGGAAAAGGTAATTCAATTTTAAGCGCCAAAGAATTAGCGTCCAAATTTTACGTATGGAATCTAATTTTCTCACTTCCCAATGTCACAGAAACTTAAAATTTGGCACGAGCATTGATTATGTCATAAATAGGAAAAGCTAATAGGTCCCAACTCGATTATTCAATTATAAGCGCAAAAGAACTAGCGTTCAAATTTTACGTACGGGATCTAATTTTCTCACTCCCTGATGTCATAGAAACTTGAAATTTGGCACGAGCATTGATTATGTCATAAATAGGAAAAGTTTAAGGGTCCCAACTCGATTATTCAATTCTAAGTGCCAAAGAATTAGCGTATAAATTTTACGTACGGAATCTAATTTTCCCACCTCCCAATGTCATAGAAACTTGAAATTTGGCACGAGCCATGATGATGTTATAAATAGGAAAAGGTAATGAGTCCCAACCCGATTATTCAATTCTAAGCGCCAAAGAATTAGCGTCCAAATGTTACGTACGGAATCTAATTTTCTCACTTCCCAATGTCATAGAAACTTGAAATTTGGCACGAGCATTGATTATGTCATAAATAGGAGAAGTTTAAGGGTCCCAACTCGATTATTTAGTTCTAAGCGCCAAAGAATTAGCATTCAAATTTTACGTGCGGGATCTAATTTTCTCACTTCCCAATGTCATAGAAACTTGAAATTTGGCACGAGCATTGATTATATCATAAATAGGAAAAGTTTAAGGGTCCCAACTCGATTATTCAATTCTAAGCGCCAAAGAATTAGCGTCCAAATTTTACGTGCGGAATCTAATTTTCTCACTTCCCAATGTCATAGAAACTTGAAATTTGGAACCAGCATTGATTATGTCATAAATAAGAAAAGTTTAAGGGTCCCAACTCGATTATTCAATTCTAAGCGCCAAAGAATTAGCGTCCAAATTTTTCGTACGGAATCTAATTTTCTCACTTCCCAATGTCATAGAAACTTGAAATTTGGCACGACCATTGATTATGTCATAAATAGGAAACATTCAAGGGTCCCAACTTGATTATTCACTTCTAAGCACCAAAGAATTAGCGTCCAAATTTTACGTACGGAATCTAATTCTCTCACTTCCCAATGTCATAGAAACTTGAAATTTGGCACGAGCATTGATTATTTTATAAATAGGAAAAGGTAATGAGTCCCAACCCGAATATTCAGTTCTAAGCGCCAAAGAATTAGCTTCCAAATTTTACATACGGAATCTAATTTTCTCACTTCCTAATGTCATAGAAACTTGAAATTTGGCACGAGCATTGATAATGTCATAAATAGGAAAAAGGTAATGGGTCCCAACTAGATTATTCGATTCTAAGCGCCAAAGAATTAGCGTCCAAATTTTATGTACGGATTTAAATTTTCTCACTTCCCAATGTAATTTAGCACGAACATTGATTATACCATAAATAGGAAAAGGTAATTCAATTTTAAGCGCCAAAGAATTAGCGTCCAAATTTTACGTATGGAATCTAATTTTCTCACTTCCCAATGTCACAGAAACTTAAAATTTGGCACGAGCATTGATTATGTCATAAATAGGAAAAGCTAATAGGTCCCAACTCGATTATTCAATTATAAGCGCAAAAGAACTAGCGTTCAAATTTTACGTACGGGATCTAATTTTCTCACTCCCTGATGTCATAGAAACTTGAAATTTGGCACGAGCATTGATTATGTCATAAATAGGAAAAGTTTAAGGGTCCCAACTCGATTATTCAATTCTAAGTGCCAAAGAATTAGCGTATAAATTTTACGTACGGAATCTAATTTTCCCACCTCCCAATGTCATAGAAACTTGAAATTTGGCACGAGCCATGATGATGTTATAAATAGGAAAAGGTAATGAGTCCCAACCCGATTATTCAATTCTAAGCGCCAAAGAATTAGCGTCCAAATGTTACGTACGGAATCTAATTTTCTCACTTCCCAATGTCATAGAAACTTGAAATTTGGCACGAGCATTGATTATGTCATAAATAGGAGAAGTTTAAGGGTCCCAACTCGATTATTTAGTTCTAAGCGCCAAAGAATTAGCGTCCAAATTTTACATACGGAATCTAATTTTCTCACTTCCTAATGTCATAGAAACTTGAAATTTGGCACGAGCATTGATTATATCATAAATAGGAAAAGTTAATGGGTCCCAACTCGATTATTCAATTCTAAGCGCCAAAGAATTATCGTCCAAATTTTACGTACGGAATCTAATTCTCTCACTTCCTGATGTCATCTATATATATATAAATGAATGTATTTCTGTCTGTCTGTATATAAAAACGAATGTATGTATGTATGTCTGTCTTCGCAGCAACGCGCGACGGGTACGCTAGTCTATATATATAAAACTGAATGTATGTCTGTATGCGTGCGTGTCTGTTTGTCCTTTATGCGCTACTACGCCATTCATCCAATCGCCATGAAACTTTGGGAAGTTGTTGAGTCCACTCCTGGGAAGATTATAGGCATAGTACTTTTATGCTATGATAAATGGCGTGCATGCGTGCGTCGTCAACAGTTATGACCCCCCCACGTAGATCGTTCGATTTCCATCATTGCCACTAATTCTCTCACTTCCCGATGTTGTAGAAACATGAAATTTGGCAGGAGAATTGATTATGTCATAAATTGGAAAAGCTAATGGGTCCCAACTCGATAATTAAATTCTATGCGCAAAAGAATTAGCGTCCAAATTTTACGTACGGAATCTAATTTTCTCGCTTCCCAATGTCATAAAAACGTGAAATTTGGCACGAGCATTGATTATGTCATAAATAGGAAAAGTTAATGGGTCCCAGCTCGATTATTCAATTCTAAGCGCCAAAGAATTAGCGTCCAAATTTTACGTACGGAATTTGCGTGCGTGTCTGTTTGTCCTTTATGCGCTACTACAGCATTCATCCGATCGCCATGAAACTTTGGGAAGTTGTTGAGTAAACTCCTGGGAAGATTATAGGCATAGTACATTTATGCTACGATAAATGGCGCGCATGCGTGCGTCGTCGACAGTTACGACCCCCCCACGTAGATCGTTCGATTTCCATCATTGCCACTAATTCTCTCACTTCCCAATGTTGTAGAAACATGAAACTTGGCAGGAGCATTGACTATGTCATAAATAGGAAAAGCTAATGGGTCCCAACTCGATAATTCAATTCTATGCGCAAAAGAATTAGCGTCCAAATTTTACGTACGGAATCTAATTTTCTCGCTTCCCAATGTCATAGAAACTTGAAATTTGGCACGAGCATTGATTATGTCTTAATGCAGGTCTCAAATCATCAGTTCTATGGCAACATGTTAAGAAATTGACTTTGAAAACCAATATGCGTGTTCAACTACAAAATGATGCATCCGCCGAACGTTTCGCAAAACAATTGCTGGATATTGGAAATGGGAAAATGTCTATCGACAGATCTACACAATGTATCACATTGCCAACAAACTTTGGAAAGATGACATCAACCAAAGACGAATTGATCCAAAAGGTGTTCCCAAATATCGCGTGGAATTACAAAAATCATCATTGGCTTAGCGCACGGGCTATATTAGCAGCTACCAACAACGATGTCAATGCCATCAATTTCAGTATTCAAAACGGAATACCAGGCGAAGCGACAACGTATAAGTCCATCGATACTGTGATGAATCAAGATGAAGCTGTCAATTACCCGATCTGATGACCTCGTTGCCAGGTGCCAAATTGGTAAATATGGAAGCCCATGATGAGAAGATTTGCTAGCAATTATCTATCAATAGCATGAAATCACTCCATGTTATGTCAAGACACTTCTCCATTAGAAGGCCTCCTTCCCATGGACGGATTTCCGCCGCGTTGCCCACAGCTATTAGGTTCTATTAAACCTAATAGCTCAATGCTTACGGTGCGGAATTCCACCGCGTAAAATCTCCCGTCCTCACCCGCGGCATGCTCTATTTGCCACGGGTGTACTCGCGGACGGCTTCCATTGCAGTCTGTAGCACAGTGGAAGATAGCGTGAAATCGCCTCTCCGCCTACCGCCGCCGCGTCATGTCACGTGGTGGGTGTGTCATGTGATGTGGCCGGTGTGTCACATGACGCTGCGGCGTGTAACGCCGGAGCGAGGACGCCGGATCTGCAGGTAAGTTTGGGGTTGTTATGGAATTCAATGTTCCGTCAATATGCTGTGAGGCTCCAAATCAGAGGTGGTTATGGCGGCCGCCGTGAGAAAGCAATGAAACACAGAGATCAGGCCTGTGTCTAGAAGCAATCTGTGTTTATTCTGTACATTGTCATTTCTTATACAAAAAAAAAAAGGAGTATCAGTAGGCGTATCAGTAGGCGTATCAGTGCAAAGGCTAGTGTTACAAAGTTCAATCTGTTATACTGAGGTCAAAGTACTAAGGTGGTGAATAATTGCGTTTTCTCAATAAACATGGCTTCTTTTGTTGGAATGTAGACTGACTGTCTAGTACCTTGATTCTTTATCACAATCTAAATTTTAATCACATGCCCTAGACAGCAGTTAATGATCGAAGCATTCCATTATCCTTTGATCATTGTAACGAGATTAACAAGATCTTGGAGACATGATGGACATTTAAGATTACACCTCTACTTAATGTAATTAAGTACTAACCTAAATGTACAAGCATTTATCAGAGCTTTTCATAGGACACAGAATAGAGTGTACAATTTAGGCCTAAAGCCTCCGGAAACATATATCAAAGATACATACATATATAAATTAGTATGTTCATAACCCTCACAGGGTCTCTGGGGGGCGCCGTGATGGGCTCCGCCGCGGAATTCACGTGGCAGAGCCCGTCATGGCCGTGTGCAGCCGGACTAAAACAATGAATTCTACTTTATTATCAACATTACCAACTCTTATACAGAAAGACAAGGGCGTATTCACCAGTTACTTGGTACAAAGATTAGTGTTACATAGGTGACAGAGATTATTGACATCTACCAAATAGTCTCAAAGCTCTTAAGGCCCGTCTCAGACATAGAAATTACTTAAGTCAGGATAGTGTTATCACCTTAGACAATATTTCTGCTATAGCTGTGTGTCTTCTCTGTTAACATAGCTTAGCCTTATTTAATTTGTCTGTTGACTTCTTATCTTAAAATCCTAGTTCCTGACACTACAAAGCATAGGTTTTAGTCTTCTATTCAGGGGTCAATAGTCCAATACAAGGTAAGAAACATACACTTATTGCATTCTGAAACTTAACACCTTATATTCCATGACACTTGCTACCACATTAATGAGCTGCTTTAGCAGCAGCAAAGGACTTCAGGGGATCAATATTTTTCAAAATCACATTTTCTAATTGTGATCACTTGTGATCCCGTATTAAGCAAGGCGGGCAATGGCATACTGTCCACGTACAATGTCACCTCAGGACGGGGGCCTACAAACTTAGAAATCCCTTTCGGGGTGTGTGGACCTATTGTTTGTCCTCCCGGGGTACGGTCCTTCTTCCTATTTAAACGGTACCATGTAATAAACTACCTGCCGACCAGCCGGATCAGAGGCCACGGGACCCCAGATCTACAAAACACCGGTGTAAGGTAAGCCCTTGACTTTCCACTCCAGCTCTGGGCTCCCCTGACTTCAGTCCCGTGTTGACAGGAGGTGAGTCGCTGCATGTTTTATAGGATGCTTCTGCCTGTTATTTACGGTGTTCTTAGTAACCGTGCTAGACGGAAGAACCCTTGTGTGTACATTGCCATGCTGTCTGCTGTAGAAATTATTGCTTTTATTCTTGCTTTAACTGCCGGACTCATAATGTTAGCTGTAATTTGTAAAAGACAAAATTACTAAAGCCGCCCAGCAAGGCAAGCCGTGGTCCCCTTATGCCCGTATGAAGTAAAGAGATTGCAAATAGAATTCCTGCCAGCTGCGGACCTGGCAGAAGGGACTGGCTTGATTTACCCGAAGGAAGCTGTGGGCATCCTTATAGTGCGTGATTGAGGTAAAAACAGAGGAACAAGTCCATAGTACAAATAAGTGTCCTGCCAGCCGCGGACCTGGCAGAAGGGACTAAAAGGTCTGTGGGACCGCCAGATTTACCAGAGGAATCTGTGGGCATCCTTACACTGTGTGATAGTGGTAAATCAAGAGGTAAGTTCAATAGTCAAAATGGGGTCCGACCAGTCTAAGACTTATCTGACACCCATTGAGATAATACGGGAAGGGGAGGGGAAAGACATCTGTAGGCAAGCCTATAAAATATATAGACAGATAGGACTTAAAAAGACGGGAACCTTTAACTATGAGTTCTGGCAATAGTACGGGAAAAAGCATGAAAGATATCAGAGACGCCGGTTTAGAAAAAAAACTGAAAATATGGGAAACATACAGGACAAGGGGTATGCCTATATGGAAAACAGCTAGAGAAATAGCAAAGGACAGAGAAAGCAAGTTAGCCGTGGGGAGAGAATGTAGTAAGTTGTTGAGAAAAGCACGTGTTTAGAATTTTGGGAGAAGGGAGTCTTAGACCAGCAAGTTTGAGAAAGATTCAGAGATAGTCAAAGGTTGGATAAAAATATGTTAGACAGATGGATTGAGGCAAGTGTAGATACGGCAGTAATGGGTTATCAGAGAAAGGGAATTCTTTTAGTTTGTGTTTCTTTGGGACATAAAGCAAGTTCATGTAGAATCTGTGGACAATTATGTGACAAATAACCATTATTGTTTGTCTTGTATGTCTTGATGTTATGTAATCTAATCTTTGTTGTACGTTTTAGTCTCCGTCATACAAGTGTAAGAAAGTTATACCCCACTGACATCTGTGGGGGCTTTTAAGAATACAAGGGTTAAAAATGCGGAAAAATGCTGCGCTGTTAGAAGTGCTTAGCATGTTGTCTTTTCTATGTGTTTAACTATCCCCTGCCGTCTGTGTTTCATAGTCTGTGCAGAGAAATATACCTCTTGTAATTACTAATGATTAATGTTGTTTAAGGTCTGAATGTTCTGGCCGCTTTCTAAAATCTTAGTTATTGTTCTGTTTCATAGAGAGATAAAATTCAAGGTCATAGAAGAAAGACAAACGTTGATGAAATAAGAAACTTGTAATGAATTACGTGAATTATACGGTCTTAAAAATAGAAAACATATAGGGATTTTAAGGTATATTTTTGCTTTTTGGGTAAATGTCAGTTCTGTGATTGGTTGGACGTCTGTATCACTGCTAAATGCTGTTAGTATTGTACGGTCTCTGAGAGAATGTTCTGTAGGAGAGACACGCAAACGGCCAGTATCAAAGGGGTGGAGCTAGATGATGTAAAAGTACGTTATGTTTCATCCCTCTCTTCTCCGAAAGGAGGGGTGAGAAGCTTGGGCAGTTAGGAAAAGTTTTTTGTTTTTTTTTCTCAAATTTGATGAGACATTGCAGGCAGGATCAGATTAATAATGAATTTGCTTAAAGAATATAATATTCCAATGTGGATAGAGGTTTGTGGATTATTCTGCTTTGTTGTAATTCATGTCTCCGTTATTTGTACTGATATCTTATAAGCCTTATCTGCATCCATCAAATTCTCACCAGATGGATCGGTACGGGTTGAGACCTCAGGTGACAGTTCAGAAGAGTTTTGTAAACTAACTGCTCTCTTGGTGGATCCGGCTCATGTATTTGTCTTGACAGCTACTGCAGAAACCGCAGGTCCTGACAAATAGTAAGCCACCTCCAAGACAAACTCCAATTCTGCAAAACAAAGGTTGTTCTCCTGGGTCATCACTTAGCCCAAGGAACTGGACATCTGACATAGGGACAAAAGGCTGCTGTCCAAAAGCCATACCTGTACTTACACCTGCTGCCAAACTCCACACCTTTCTGGGTCTTGTTTCATACTGCCGCCCATGGATCCACTCTGTTTCCTCTCTTATGCAACCACTATGCAACCACTCTATGACTGTCTTTCAATCATTCTTTTCTCTCTCACCCCTGCAGCTCAATTCTCAGCTCTCCACCTTTTTACATTTTACCATTTATTCTTTTCTGTACTGAATTTTCTGGCCATATGACGACAGTATTGACACAAAAGCACGGAGGATAACCACGGCCATGAGGCTAGATCCAGTTGCTCGAGGAGCTCCCTCATGTGTTTGTGCGGTGGCAGCAGTACAGGCAATGGTTGACAAATCTTCGGAGTTGGTATTGGACTACCCCCTAGTGGTCCTCACCCCTCATGACATCCGGAGCATATACACGCAAGTGCAACCCAAGCACTTATTTCTGGCCCGTCAAATCAAGCTACAATGTGCTCTTTTCATTTTTTTTTCAATGTTGCTACTACTTTGAACCCGGCTACTCTTCTTCCAATTAAGTATCCTAGTTCAAAGGGGGGAGGAGAAGACATAGGTGATCTAGATATTGCAGGTCAGCTATTTTAAAATTTTATTTTTTTTTTGCAACAAGGTTCTGATCTATTTGAAATAGAATATCAGCCTGATTGTCTAGCGGTAATCGGTGCAAGGGGTTTCAGGAGTGCCAACTCAGCTGGCAGAAACTGAACTGCTTGAGGTAATGTTTAAAGGGTCACGATGCTCACGCGCTTCCTTGTGCTGGAAGGTCCTGAAAGCATATTGGGAACTGACGTGATGGGACCCTTGGGATGTTGTATCAAACTTCACCCGTCCGGTGAGGCTCGTATACACGCCGGGTCTGAAAGTCACCCGACCTTCTGTCGGATGGCAGCAGACCAAGCGACACCTCTCCCTGTCCTCACTCTTACGCACGCAGAGGAACATGCTCTTAGTGTCGTTCCTTCGAGCCTTTGGGCTACCAAACAGACGGACCTCGGCAGACTGTCAGTCCCACCGGTAATGGTTTACCTAAAGGAAGGGGAAAAAGCCCCCATGGTCCATCAGTACCCCCTGGCACATGTCCAGGAAGACGCAATTGCAGACACTGTCTCTTCTTTATGTCAACTTAAAGCCCTTAAGGAATGTGTCTCCCCAACCAATACCCCTTTGTTCCCCGTTAAGAGAGAGTATAAAGGGCCAGCCAGACTGTCAGTATTTGTTTGTTCAGAGGAAAGTAGGACTGTTGGACAGTGCTGCCACAAGGGGCACAGAATAGCCCAAAACCAGTTCACCAGATGCATGAAGCTGGTATTGGACGCCTGGCCAATTCCCGAAGGCACCGCCCTCTTCTAATATGTTGATGACTTATTTTTGTGTGCTCCTAACCCAAATAGTTGCCTCAATGCATCACTAAGCCTTTTGTGTTTCCTCCATCAGAGTAGAATGGCTGCAAAGCCAGCAAAGACAAACTTCAGTTCTGCAAGTCTCACATAGTGTTCCTGGGCCACTCACTGCCTAGGTCCAGGTACCAATCACTTGACGCCGGAGCGCACGAAGGTGGTAAGTGACATGCAACTTCCCACCTCCCATGCTCAGTTGCGTACCTTTTTGGGACTGGTTTCATACGGTCGGCCATGGATACGCTCTGCCTCCATGACCATGCAGCCTCTGTACGACTGGGTTCACGGCCATTTGCCCTGACCCCGCAGGCCGAGTCATCCCTCCCTCAGCTGAAAGTACAGATAACCAGTGCACCCGCACTGGGGCTGCCAGACTATGACAAACCCTTCCAAATGTACGTCACTGAGATGGCGGGACACGCCACCGCTGTACTGACACAAATGCATGGTGACAAAAAGCGACCTGTAGCAACCTACAGTGCCCATCTTGACGCGTTGGCTAGAGGGTCTCCATCATGCGTCCGATTCTAGCAGTTTAGGCACTACTGGACAAAAGTTCTGACGTTGTCCTAGATCACACCATGGTGATCTACACCCCACATGACATACATGGTATCCTGACTCAGGTAAGCCGTTGTCATCTGTCTCTTGCCAGACAGATAAAAATGGAACTCGCAGTGCATTCCTCCTCGAACATCTCATTCCAAAAGGTGCACCACCTTGAATCCAGTCACCTTACTTCCATTAGGTGATGTAGATTCAAATGGGGGAGTAAGTACAGGGGATCAGTTGTTTTACAACGCCCTGACTGACGAGGAGGCATTTGACACCGAAAGCCAGCATGACTGTGTGGCCCTTATGGCCCAGGAAACGGCTGGGTTCGCGCATGTCACAGACAAGCCCCTGCAGAACCCCCAGTTTGAGCTGTTTGTGGATGGATCCAGATACCTGAATGACGAAGGAAGGTTTGTAACAGGTTTTGAAGTAGTCACACTGAATGAGATACTTGTACAAAAACCACTGCAGCCACACGTCAGCGCAGGAGGCTGAGCTCCGTGCTCTAACTGAGGCCTGTACGATTGCAAAAGGTACCACTGCTAACATCTACACTGATTCCAGGTACGCCTTTGGTACTGCACACGATTATGGACCCATCTGGCGGTCCAGGAGCTTTCTCACAGCACAAGGCAAGCCCATTAAGAATAGTGTATCAGTAGGTAGATTAAAGGGGTTGTCCCGCGAAAGCAAGTAGGGTTATACACTTCCGTATGGCCATATTAATGCACTTTGTAATGTACATTGTGCATTAAATATGAGCCAAACAGAAGTTATTCACTTACCTGTTCCGTTGCTAGCGTCCTCGTCTCCATGGTGCCGTCTAATTTTCAGCGTCTAATCGCCCGATTAGACGCGCTTGCGCAGTCCGGTCTTCTTCTTTTCTGAATGGGGCCGCTCGTGCCGGAGAGCGGCTCCTCGTAGCTCCGCCCCGTGCCGATTCCAGCCAATCAGGAGGCTGGAATCGGCAATGGACCGCACAGAAGACCTGCGGTCCACCGAGGGTGAAGATCCCGGCGGCCATCTTCACAAGGTAAGTAAGAAGTCACCGGAGCGCGGGGATTCGGGTAAGCACTATCCGTTTTTTTTTTTTTAACCCCTGCATCGGGTTTGTCTCGCGCCGAACGGGGGGGGGGGGGGGGGGGGGCTATTGAAAAAAAAAAGACCTGTTTCGGCGCGGGACAACCCCTTTAATGCAAGCTATCATGTTGCCGGAACAAGTGGCCATAATAAAGGTTAAAGCACACACGCAGGGGCTGTCACCAGAGAGCAAGGGGAATGATAGGTCAGCCAAGGCTGCAGCTCTCCTGGACAGGACTCGAGACCCCCCCAAACCCTGTGTGCTGTAAGTTAGATCTTGGTCCCACCACTCTTGTTGATGTGGGATTTGGCGTCACACAGAATGAAGTGGAGCAGTGGACCAAGGCAGGAGCCAGGTACATAAATGATGTATGGAAAGTGGGAGACAGTGTGTTTACCAGCGGCTGCCTACCCCCACCTCGCCGTCCTAGCTCACGGGAAAGTGAATGCCTCTCGGAATGCCATGGTTTCTGTTGTGGACAAGGTATGGTATGCTCCAAGGGTTCGACAGGTCGGCGAAGGCATGTGAGGTGTGCACCCTGCACAACAAGTGGTGAGGACCCCCCCGGAAGTGCACACCCAGACCACAGTATCCTTTTCAGAGATTACAAATCGATTACATCCAGCTTCCCAAATCAGGCAGGTATGACTACGTCCTTGTGTGCGTGGACCTGTCCAAAGCCACCGCACAATGCACAGCGACTAAACTTGTGTCAGAACTTGTATGTAGATTTGGGGGTACCAGAGACAATTGAGAGTGACAGAGGTACACATTTTACAGGTGAAGTGATGCGAGAGGTGATGTCAGCCCTTGGGGTGGAACAAGCGTTTCACACCCCATACCACCCGCAGAGTTCAGGCAAAGTGAAAAGACTAAATGGTACGCTTAAGTTAAAAGAAGTTTTGTTTGGCTCTGTGCCAAGATTGGGGCTGTATCATCCACAGGCCCTACAGCAGGGCTATGACACAGTAGCCGGATATGTAAAGCACCTGTGTGACCAACTAAAAGTAACAGAATCTAGTCTTCCATTCCAGACCCAGACAACTTAGAGGGATCACACTCTCTGCAACCTGGAGACTGGGTGGTCGTAAAGAGGAGTGTCCGGAAATCCCTAGGGGCCAGATTCGAGGGGCCCTATCAAGTCCTGCTGATCACACCTACTTCGGTGAAAGTTGAAGGAACTGTTGCTTGTTTTGGGACTAATGGGACTTTTCACACCCTGCTTTGCCCCCCCTATGAGAAGGAAAATGAAGGACATTTTGTTTATTGTTGGACTTTTTGGACTCCTCACTCCATGCTTCGCCCCTATGAGAGGGTGCAAAATGACAATGCCCAGAACCACTTTGTTAGACACCACCAAATACTGGTAGATTGACTGAACACTTCACAGGTGAAGGACTGTTGGACTTGCACACACGCACCAGTAACTGCCACTAGTCTTCCTTTCCTGGCTGTTCCTGTTCCGCCAAAAGAACTGCTTGCATGGACAAATGAAAACTCAGAAACCAGAGATAGCTGGTGGGGTAACACATTTAGCCTTCTCAATCCCGCTAATTGGTTCTCTGGTCTGGGAGGATGGTTCATGGGAATTTTACAAAGTATGCTTCAAGTAATAATGATTTTGCTCGTCATATATGTTGCTTTAAAGTTAATCATGTCTTGTATCACATGTTGTAGTGAAAAGGCTTTTGCTAAACTTTAAGCCAGGTGGACTTCGGGACCACCACATGACTAGGGAATCTGGCAGGAGCTGGCACCACTCGGGTGAACGTACCTAGCATGATGGTGGACCCTATGTCCAAATGGGGGAATGTGAGGGGTTAATTATAGTTTTTCCTCTCAAATAAAAAAAAAAAAAAAAAAAAAAGAGAAAATAGTTTTAATTTCCCTTTTTTTATTATTTCACTTTCTTTCTGATCTTGTTCTCACACGAGTTCTTATCTATCCTCTTGTTCTCACACGAGTTCTTATTTATCCTCCCTTTTTCTTCCCTTTTGGGAAAGTATCCTTGAATACTTTTTACTTTGATAAACTGATCATAATATGTTGATGTACTGTCCTGGGAAACCAGGTGTCTTTGAAAGACGTATTATTAATTGTTCCTCCAGATGTCCAGCGACCTCGGACATGCGCAGTGATTAAATCATTACGCAACAAACTTTTCTCTATAACTTCTGTACTCTGCTGAATAAACTTTCACTTCGCTTCTTGGCATTGCATGTCGTATGTGGTCGTCCATTTGCGTTGTCTATGAGTGCTCATACCTAAAGCTGATTGGGAGGCAGACAGCATCAGCTGAACGGTCTGTTTAGACCCCCCTAACAGGTTCCAGTTTCTTCCAATGCACAAATCATCGATGTAGACAAGTTGCAAACAATGAAACATTATACTTTAATGCAATTTTTAACAACTTATTTTCATAAAATGTTACAAAGACTAGAATCCTACTGCGCTGCATATAATGCACAATTGTCAAACAACCATGTCATCTGAATACAAACCCACTTGGTGTGATTTAAATAGGATCGAACACTTATCCCTAAAACATAACAGCAACAAGAGCAGAATACCATCCGTGATTGCCCAGGAGTGCCTCCTACCGAGGTCCGGGTGCAGGGCTGCTATGTAGATGACCCCTCTTATTAAATTGGCTACATCGATGAAAAGAATTGTTCTACTTTGTGAATATTCTAATTAGAGAGATTTGCAGGTAAAAATGGCTGTGCACAATATATACAAACACAATATTAAACCAAAGGATCGTTTCTAACCGTACATGCTAGAGGGCGAAAATACAATCAAGGTTTTGTAAGTAAAGCCCAACTTTCCCAAAAGATTTTCATTTCCTCCGCTTTAAAATAAACCCATTTCCAAAATGCAGAAAAGCTTAATACAGAGTACAGAGATGATTATGCTTCACTCTCGCCCGCAACCAGTCTTTGAACCTCCTCTTCCAAGATGGGAACAATTAGATTATCCTTGGACATCAAGTTATACTTCATAACAAATTTAGTGAAACGATGACACAAGAAGGTTTCATTCTGCAAAACAAACACAACGGTTGGGATATCAGGCCTTTATA